>NC_065511.1:7733542-7766154 GCF_006386435.1 Epinephelus moara
AAACTGTAAAGAATTTAGTTTTGTTCGTTTTTCTTGTAAACAATAAACAAAAAAATATAATTTGTATTTGTTTGTATCTGTCTAATGCAGCCACACCTTTTGAAACACAAAAAAGATTTTTCCACAAATATTTCATGATAATATTTGAGATTGTGTAAAATTTTAAGGGTGTCCGAAAACTTTTTTCCACCACTGTATTTGAATGACTCCATCACTGAAAACCATCCATCCAGTCAGCCTGTTTTTAAGATTTGGTTTGTTACTTGACAGATATACTTTTTTATTTTATTTTTTTAATTTAACCTTTATTTAACCGGGAAAAGACTCATTGAGATTAAAAATCTCTTTTACAAGAGTGTCCTGGCCAAGACAGGCAGCAGCGATATACTTGGTGCATTGATAGTTTGAATTAATTTAGACAAAAGAGGATATGAAAATGTGAATACAGCATTACTAGGCAAATCAGCCCACATGTCGGCGTGCAGAGTACAGCTCCTGCAGGAAAGAATGTTAATTTGGTTTGTGTACTTCCACTGGAACATTTTAACATGTTTTGTTGTTTCAGTTAAATAGCAAAGGCAGCAGCTCTCTGTCTCCCCACAAAGCACTGAAATACCAAGTAGGGAACTATAATTAAAAGCTTATGGTGTAGGCGCAATGAGGTAACTTTTAAATGTAATATGTTCAAGGCATTTCATAACAGATAGCATGTGATGTCGAGGAATCATAAGCTACATCGCAGGCCCACATGGGTGCTTCATATGTAGTGGGGGCGGAGGTGCTGAAGAGGTCCATCACTCTCAGGATGGAGGGCTCACTTGCTGTTGAGAAGGAGACAGCCAGTCTTTTGTTTTGACTCACTGCCTGCGTTGTGTGTTGAGTGGATTTTCTTTCTCAGTAACCATCTGAACACAAGCATAGTGTGCTCATTTGTATCTACAGCATCTGAGTTAGTATGGCTGAAACACTTGTCTCTGTTGCAGCCCCACTGTGTGATTTAAACTGATAAGATGTCGGGATTTTTACATAAAAAAAATCCTTTGTTCGACTTGAGTTCATGTAAGGCTGCAGACTGATCTATATTCAGGGTTGATTGGGAGCACAGAGTTACACTGAGCTGCTCAGCTCACAGTAAAGAAATACTTTCCCCTCTTTGTGGGCTATGGATTTGCCAGTATGCAGCGGCAACAGAAGGGACTTGAAATGACAAGCGCTGACAGCCAATGATGACTAATGTGCCTAAGGAGAGTGGATACGTCACCGAACGCAGTCAAATCACAATTGACATGACAGAGTCAGAGATGTGCTCCCTAAACCGGTCTACACCTGAGATACACAACAACTTACCCTCCAAAACACAACACAGGACATGTTCCACTTCTCTCCCCTGTCTGCACAGCACTGGCATGACAATGTTAAATGCTACTGTGGCTACACTCTGTTAAACATCAGTGTGGCGCATAAATAATGTCACATAGATTTTAATAGCACTTTACATTGCAGCTCGGTAATAACACGGTGATAGCAAGATAATATTATGGAAACAAGTGGGTGTTACAATGGTAATAATACAGGCAACAAACAGGTTATATCTCATAATAACAATGACATATGTTTGTAATAGGGTTTATTATCTGTAACAGGGTAAGCATAGTGGGCCTGTGGGCAAATGGCAATCCTCGGAAACATTTTGTGCAGGCTCCAAACATGTCATACTATGCATTCATTTTATTTAATCTTCAATTGTCAATTTCAATGCTTTAACTCTCAATACCTCACATTTAATACACTTAATGGCTACTGCGTCAAGCTGCACCACCCTAACAACCGTCTGTCGGGTTAGGGATGACAACTTCTAGAAAGCTACTGGTTGCATAACAAGTGGCACCTTGTGAGTGTTACAGGAAGTATGTTTGGTTGTCAATGCTATGGTGCTGATTGCTAAAGTTAGGGATTTGGTTGGACAACTCACATCTGCATTTTTCCTGTGTGGCCCTTTACCAAATTCTGGCTCCTTAAATTGGCACTCAGTCATCAAAACTGAAGAAAACCTCTAATGGAGGGAACAGAAAAGTTATAATATGATAATAAGTGAATTATAACAAGTTACTGATTGGGTTATGTTTTCACAATATTCGTAGAACAAAATTCCCAAGGAACACAAAAAAAAATAAATAAATATGAAAATTCTTCTTCCTTCACTCAATAAAAAATGCAAAACCACCTTTCTATTTTTTGTATTATTGTTTTTCTTTGTCTTCAACTAAACACCAAAGCCATAAAACCATTAATTGGAGACACAGACAATAGTTTATGTCCAAATACCCATAATGAAAACCTTGAAATAATCCCACTATTGTAAGATTATCCTGTGTCACCGAATTATTGTTGTTAACAATATCACTACCTCTCTATTGACCATGACACTGCCCCGGTGATTGATCCAAAAATATTACCCTCTTATCAACTTGTTATTTAAAAGCTGTAGTGTAAAGTGCTACTGGTTTCCATTTTGCTCCTTTAGTAGAGACGAGCTTACTTTGAGCTTCAGTGGAAAACAGGAAGTCCACTGCTTACTGCAAGGGCAATACTTTTATTGTGCCATTATAATTTGTAACATTGGTACCATGTCTTTTGATACATTATTTAGTTATTATTATGATTATTATTATTATTAGGTATAAGGGAGTAGCTAACTACATGTTATTAAACTGGTAGTTTCACTACATTTTGCAGTAGCTTGCTGGTAGTTCAACTACATTCAATTATTTATTTATTTATTTTTGTATTTAAGTACTGAAATTACAAACAATGTTGGGCCATAAAAGGATATAAGAATATATATATATATATATATATATATATATATACATATATTTTACCATTGCCTCTATATTGTAATTGAACCCATTTTTAGCCATAAGTAGCCTATTGATTATTGCTATTTATTAACAAATGTTCAAAGAAGTTGTTGCATGCTATTTTAGAACTTACCTGGCTAACTGACTAATCCTGCTCAGTGCAATTCCCCCCACCTGGACTCTAGTTTCTGTAAGGCAAGTGTCTGACTGATGGACATTGTGTAGGAAACTGAAGCTGCAATCCTGCACCTTCCAACGAACAGTGGGGTATTTTATTTTGGGGGGTTACGCATGACCTGTGAGCTGTGCTGATATGCGACTTCTTTATATTGTATTTTGTAATAATTTAGTATCACATGTACATTGTCAATTTTATCTAACCAAAATATATTCCACCTTAGGGTTGCTCTGCTGTAGTTCATCTTCTTCCATTGTGAATCGAAAGTGGTATTGTAACGTATTATATCGTATTGTATCATATTGTGAAGTAATTGGTAGCTTGCATAGCTATGCTTTCAAAGTAGCTTCTTGAACACTGGGTTTAATAGGGATGTAGGTCTAACAGGAACGAATTTGTTTTGTGCCAAAATACCTGGAAGTCTATAACAAATGACCATGTCAGTCAGTAAAGGTTCCATTAACTGCACCAAATCAAATCAGGTTTTGCTCATGAGGGATTTTTAGGAGGTGAGTGAAGCTGGTGAAAAATATCACAGCTGATTTATTTGAGTCTAGAATCAGTAGTGAAAATTATCATTGGTTGGGGTCTCAAAATTAAATGGGGACTCAAACAGTCCCTATAACTGGTAGCCTGACCATTATGTGTAAAGTCTGTGGGTTGAACCTTCATAATTCCAACTCATTTCTAATTCGAGAATACTCTGTTTGGTATTTGTCAGTTAAAAACGATTGTCACCTGCAAAGAAAAATAAACGTCATATATATATTTAAGAACAAAGTCAAAGTATTAAGTTTCTGTTTGGTATACACAATAAATTTTGAGTTTCTCAGCCATAGTGTCGGGATCTCCCACTGGCTCCCTTGAAATCATACATTAAACATTGTGGTGATTAAAGTGTTGTAATTTAGAAACAGGGGTAAGAAAACTGCTGGGTTCATTAGACTTTTCAGCACCTAAAAATGGGGTCACAGTCAGGAGACGGTTGAGAAACCCTGTTTGAGAACTGTCGCACAGCTCCCTTCACTCTTATTTTATGTGAATGAATGTAGTCACATGAGCAGGCGGCGTATGGTGACAAGTGCTTTCTGTAGTTTGATCACAGTCAGATCACGTTCGGAGTCCAGAGGAGGTGTCAATTTGGTTGGGGAATGTACTGAGAGACTTTTCTCTCAGCGAGGTCTCGCTCTGATTGCTGTGCTCTCATTTGGCCAAAAGAAGCAAACTAAGTGGGAGAGAGCACTTCAGAGTTCCAAGTAACTTCTCCAAACGAACAAGGTGTGAAAACGCCTTAAATCTCCCAGACGCCTCTTCAGGGGTCGTGCTGTCTATCAGCGCTTTTTCCCCTCCTCGTGGCTGACTCGCATACTTAATCAGCTCTTATTACTGAAGCCAGTTCACCTTAAAGAGGCTGATAGGAGGCTGTGCTGTGCCACACTTCCCTCTGCAGGCACAAGAGGAGACCTCCATGCATGGCTATTTGTCTCATCTCCGCTCTGCAGAGTAAGACTGAAAGCAGGGATGCTGTTGGCCTCTATAAACTGCAATCTTTGCATGAAACCCTTGCTGGGAGAATCATGCACTGTATGTGGCACTTTCTCTAATCCCTGCTGCTTGCTGTCATATATTGGACTGTAAATCACCTTCATTGTGCTGATACCTTGTAAGGTATCAAACTGTGCCCAGCAAATTTGACTTTAAATAAAGTATGGTTTTCAAGACACAAGCAGAATGAAGTAATCACACAGGAGACGCTCATTAAGTGCGCAACTGATTTCTATGTGGATGAATATAACAATCTCTAGGTAACATGAAAACAACAGGCAAGAGGAGTCGCTTTTCCCTTTTGTAAAAATTTTTCGCTCATCCTCTATCAGAAGATCTGTAGGTTGCAAAGCTTTGGATCGAGCTGCAGTCTCTCCCACAAGTGTTCATATCAGCTAGTATCAGACAGATCCTTATGACTGGAGAAATGCGAGGCATGCAGCGCTGGTGACTGAGGTGCCAATCAGATGCTGCCGGCAGGCTTGTTTTGTTATTTTTTATTTTTTTCCTGGCCTCAAGTTTAATTGTGTTTTTGCTGTCTCTGCAGTGGCCCCAGTGTCAGATAGAACAGATGTCTGAATCGCAGTCTGACATTTTAGTCTCATGAAAATATACAGACCCCTTCGGAGTATGTTCTTTTCATCAGTCACACACAATAACAACAGTGGAAGGATTGACAGGAGGCGTCTGAGGACCAGCAGAGGTGAGCGCCAGCACTGAGGACAAGTTTGACTCTTAACGATTTCTGAAATGCAACAAAAGTTGTGAGACACTTCATTGTTCCCATACGGCAAGTTAATTTTTTGCATGTGTCCCTCACAGGAAGGTGAGGTCAGAGTTGGCTGTAGAGCACTGGCCCTTGGAGCTGCTGCAAATTCAGGGCCAATCAGTCACAAATATGTCCTTTAATGTTGTCCTGTCAGTTTCCTTGACTATGATGGAAGACATGATGTGCTAAAGGAAAGATGTGACAGAGAATTTCTTACAGTGCTGGGTAAATTCAGCTGAACTTTGACTAATGCTGCATTCATGTTATGTTGGCAAAATTGCAAAATGGGAGCACTGAGAAAATACGTTTATTATTCTGACATGGCTTCCCTGCCGCTAGCCCTCTAACTTAATAGTATGTATGTATGTATGTATGTATATATACATATACATACATACATACATACATAAATACTGGTCGGTTGATCAGTTGGTTGGTTGTTTGGTCGTTATGCTCTCGTCATTCGCTGGTCTTACTTTATTAAAGCAGTGTGTCCACCAAAGCCTTTCTTTTCCCAGCTGAAAACGCCAGTTGTTGTTGTCCAACACTTGTACTTGTCCTCTATGATGATTGCTGTGTTTGCCCCGCCCCCTCTCCAATGTGATTGGACAGCTGGGGGTAGTGACAAGCACAGCATTTTACCCACAGTTGAAAATTTTGCCTCTCTCATTTTAATTTGCAAAAACGGATTAATAATTACAAAAGATATTCGGTGTTGGATTTATCATTGTGGATTTATTTTACCAAGTCTCCAAAACACACTGCAGTTCAAGGCTGGATTACAAAGCTTTTGAAAGGAACAGGATCACACCGTAGCCCTTGTACGAGTGTCAGGATGGCTAACACTATCTACTGGGCTAAAATTAGTAAGTGTCTCTCTCGCATGCAGCGTTGCAGAGATATTTAATATTAGTAAAGTTATGTTTTATATGACTTTGTCAACCCGAAAGTTAACTTAGTGTCCAGCATGTCAGATTTTTCTCCTCAGACCTGTTAGTGGTGAGATGGACCTGTGCACGCAGCTCAGGTCCAAAAGTGTTAAATGTGTACAGTTTATTTTCAGGGATCACATTTATATTTCACTCCAAGCATTCCACTTGGCTGAACAGAGAGTTTACTTACCCTGGGCAAGTGTTAATGTTGAGCCCCGTGACAGGAAAAAATCACTTTGTTGGACACACAGCGCTACCAGGTAGAGTGTGTTCGGTATACTGTGGCGATTTAGTTAATCTAGTGACAATCCGTGCAGATTTTTTTTCCCCATCGACCGATCCATTGGTGGAAGAGTAGGTAGAATTTCAGTTGGCCATGATTTTTTTTTTGTTTGATTACAGCCCTAGAAACCAGACGTAAATTGTGTATAGCCCTTTTCAAATCAGCTGAAACAATTAGTCCTTTCTAGGTCCTGAACCTTTTCGCTCTGTGCTCCCATCTGTGCTCCAACAGTTGAGCAAGCTTGGAACCTGGCAGAACCTCAGTTAACTGTACCCTTTCCTTTAATATGCTATGTACTCAGCTTGTCTTTTATACAGGGATCCCATGATAGGGCAGTGACGATGACCATTCATTGTGCCACCTTTGCTTTTACAAAGAACCAAACAACGCCAGCATAATGTAAGATGACATGAATTATTGTGAGCCAAAAAAGATTCAAGCTAATGTCCCTTTGTTTATATTATGTCCGTAAGGCTACATGCTTCCCTGTTATAACTAACCTAACTTTCTACAGTATAGAGTATAGAGAGACTAACACCCAGGTCACACTGTCTGTATGAGCAGGTAGTGTGGCATAATGGCTTTGAATAGTGGAAAAACAGTCATTATAGCAGCAAGCAGCTCTGCATCAGCACAGTCTGTGTGAACACCGCAGCAGTTCAGCAAGGTAGCTGTCTTACACTGCTAACACAGGCAGTGTGGCTCAGGTGTAATGATAGGTCAGCACCTTGGTCTACTCAGTAATAAACATATAGTTTACATTGCCCATCCCCAGATAAGGAAAAGGGGACTCACACCAGATAGTGCAGGAGCACTGTCGACTGCTAGCCTTTTTCATCCTTGGTTTCTACTTCTCCCTTTTTTGTTGGGACTGGAGGCCTCATAAAAGATAACATTGTAATTATATATCCTTCCATTGCATTCCTTGCTATCAGCTTCTTTAAGCTACATTGTCTGACACCCAGAAACCAGTACCTGGCTAAGTGGAACCGGCTTAGCCACCCATAGTAACCACCTATAGTTTTGTAAATCAGTTTGCATATCGAAGGCAGCAAGTATACTGTTATACCTGACTATCTTTTGCTTGTTTGTTGTTTATTTTGTTTTGTCCCATCTTGTCTGTATTCCCATCTCCATCTACCCCTATGTGTGCATGCTGTCACTACCTTGATTTTTTTAGGTAGCCTGACCATTTAATTTAAGGCATAATTCATTATTATGGACTTAGAATCGGTCAGTGTATTTGTGATAACATTGGATGTTTAAAAGTAATAACCAGTGAAGTTGACTTTACAACCATTTTTAAATACCATTTCAACCACTTTGATGACACTTCTGTGTAGGGCTGCCCCCGACTAAGAATTCTCTGAGGCGACCAATAGTCATCATTTAGGGCCATTAGTTGACTTGTCACTTGCATGTTTACTACATTAATTTAATTATTAAATTATATGTTTTAGGTGGGGCAACACAATGGTTTAAGTTCAAGGTTTGAGAAAGAATAGTTTAAATAACATTGTTAACACTGTGCTATATTACAGAGAAATACAAAACAGTACTAATGAACCTTCATTAATATAGGCCTATATTTTATCTACAAGTGCACGTCACACACTGAGCGAGCCACCTGTTAATTACACTGTTGGCAAAGCAGTAATGGTTATGCTAAGTGGCTGATGGGCATGTAGCTACTTACATGTTTTAGATGATACGTCATGTTTGTAGTCGATGAATAATAGAGTTTACATATCACCTTGGGTTCATCCTTCACCTTCTCAAAATGATCCCACACTTTGGATTTCCTAACGGACATTTTATTAACTAGCTTGTGTAATAACTAGGGTTGGGCATCGTTTGAATTTGAACAATGCTCGATTCTCGATTTTGATTCTTTATGGTCAAAAAAGGTTGCATGCGTATTTCACAGAGATAATTTTTATTTAAAAAACAAATCAGATAAAGTCATCATATAAAATCATATAATCATAAAATAATAACTCGTTGTGTGTGACACGTTTGAATGCCCTCATATAGTGAAATCTTGGGTCAGTATCTTGCAACAACAGCCACTGCTTTTGGGGCACCATTTCAAAATGATACTGAAGCCTGTGTTTATAATAATAATAATAATATAGTGGAGAAACATTAGAATTGTCATCTCGGAAAGGTTGGCCTAACCCCAGAGACAGAAGGTGAATGATGACGGACACACACACCTCTGCTCTGATGCTTTACCTATTCATACTCTCAATCCCAGATTCTGTCACAGAGGAAAAAAATATTTTTATTTTTATTAAGCTAATGGTTCCTCCATATTGAATGCTATAAAGTATTCAATCACCAATCACACAACAACACATTCTCACCCTGACCTCATCACATTTTGCCACTTCGTCATGGACTTTCCACATCTACCTATGAAGTGAAAGGTAGCCTGGGTGTGTCATTATTTTAATAATTACTTTAAATTACTTTAAATTTATCATATTGACCATGAAATCATCTTTAGTAAATGAAATGAAAAATAAAAATAAAATAAAATTAAATTAAGTTTAAAAAACACATATTTGTTAGTTACATTTGCGTCACATCTGGGGACGTATGCTCATTGGTCTGATGCTTGACCTATGAACTACTGGTTTGATTCGTTGCCATAACGTCAAGAGAGAGCGCAGTGAGTTAGCAAGATGGCGCTAGCATTTCTCACAGTGAGGCAAGCTATTGTCGGACTGAAATAACACCTCGGACAGAGAATGGATATAAGAAAGAAGCTACACGGTGCTGCCTTTTCAAGCTCTATCTACGGAAGACGGAAGCAAATGCGGCCAGCCCCAGCACCGCTGCCTCTGAAGCTAGCAAGCTAGCAATGCACCTGCTAGCCTAAATGCTACCTGTGGAATAGCACCCATGGATGACCTCGGGACCGACCAGCACAACCAAATTGTTTTACAGCAGTACCCTGCCAGCATTTTCAGTGGAAGGAAGCGTTAATTTGTCCCTGATTGGTATCATAACTGAGACTGGCTTGAATACAGCATCAGCACCAACTACGAAAGAACAGGTATTATGTCTCCTCTCTCATTGATGATGTGGGATTTCTGACAGAAAACCAGCTGCCTCTGTTAGGGACGATAGATGCTTTTGATAACATGTCTGAGGGAGGGAGCGGCCTTATTCTATCCTTACTATACGATTAAAAAGGACCCGGATTTGGCAGCTTTCGTGAAAGCAATCCCAGGCAGCCGCATACACAAAAAAAAATAAAGCGCAAGTGAAAATTGTTTAGGAACTGTTTGGGAGAACGGAAATTAAAATGTATGAACGGTTCCAATGGAATTGATATTTTGGAATCAGTTCCACTCGGTTCTCGGTGCCCAACCCTAGTAATAACCGCAGGTACCAGCCCTGTTAACTAACATGACTCCTGTTAGACTGCTGAGCGTGGCCACTTCCTGTGTCTGTCCTTTCAAATTGAATTCCCACATGATCCAGTCATCTAGGTTTTGATTTACTTTGACACGATGCAGCTCCAAATAGAGAGATCAGAGAGATTTTCTTTTTTTTGTTTTTTTGTTTTTTTCTGCGACTGAATGACCAATGAAATCTTGCTAACTAATGACCTTTCTGGTCAACTATGAGGGGGCAGCCCTACTTCTGTGCTACTGTAGTTGACAAAGTGATAATAGTGTCAGAACTTCCTGATATCTGCAGCTCAGAATGACATCTATGAGGTTGATGTAAATGGTTTTCCCCTCTGCTGCTTGGAAGCCCATTTAAAGTAATATGGCATTACTGAGTAAGTAATAGTATGTAATGTTGGTTGAAAATACCCACATCATAATTGTATATTGCTGGAGCCAGGAATAATGGAACCACAGTATTACCTTTCCTGTCAAAAAGGACTGACCTTCCTTTGTTAAGCTTATAAATAAGAAATGGCATGCCTGTTTTCAGAATTTAGAGAACTTAGTATCTTATGGAAGAATAATTACCAGACCTCCGAGAGTGCTTTCACACCTGCCCACTTTAGTACAATTCAAATAAACTCTGGTGCGTTTAACCATTAGGTTCGGTTCATTTAGGCTGGAGTTAAAGCTGTGATTTGAACTTGGACCAAACAGCCATACCAAACACCACCAGGGGAAGGTGAGTCTTGGTTCATTTCCAAGCACACAGACTGATGGCGTGGTTCTATTTGTGGCGAGAAGGCAACCTGGACTACTTTAGGATTGTGTGATAATAGATATGGGACATTAGTATAATTTCAAATGCTAAAATACTATTAGATTATCACAAGCTATCCAGTTATATATAATTATAAAAGATCCACTGTAACATTCAACCATGGTAACATATGTTAGTGTGAGGATTTTCTCTGTACACAACAAAATGAAAAGTAGTTAAAACGTGAATGAAACGGCCACACAGATGCCAAGATGCCTCATTTTTACTCCGCCGCTGTCTATCATTGTCCATTACATAAGATATCCAAGACCTGAACTACTTTAATGCTCATACCGCTTACTACCACATATTATCTTTCTGCGCATCAGAAAAATAACAAGTATTTTAAAAAGCAGTAATTCAAGCAGACACACCACAGCTAATTTCAGAAGCATCCCGGAAGCTAATAAAAATATGTGCCTTGTCTATTTTGGATGGAGCTGAGGCTCTGCACATAGCAGATCAAGTTTCCCCACTAAAAGGCACTGTCTTTGAAATATTTGTAGTGCTGCGGTTGACACATCTGACTGTAACATATTACTGGACAGACTGGAATACTGGGTGGGACTCTCTGCTACAGCCCTCGACTAAAATCTTATCTGTAGGATGGAGACTATTTTGTGTCAGTTGGTCCTCACAGATACGAATGACAGAAATGACGTGGTGTTCCCCAAGGGTCCATTCTTGGCCCACCTCTGTTCAACATCTATATGCATAGCTCAAATGTTGGAAAATAACAGCAACAAAAAATTGTCCTACCACAATTATGCAGATGACACAGATTTACATTACAATAAATTCAGATGATTATGAACCAATACAGACACTGAATTAATGTGTTGAATAATCAGTGATTGGATGCCCCAGAAAAACAGACACAATTAGAAATCATATACAGTTGCTCATCTTGAAGTCCTAATGTGTAAGACCCCAAACCATGTCAGAAATCTAGTTCTGAACTCTGCCCTAAATTTCAAAAACCATATCGACAGAATAAAAAAAATCAGCCTACTTGTTGAGAAAACTTGTTCATACCTTTTTTCTTTTGGACTTGATTATTGTAACAGGCCTCTGTAAGAATCAGTTGGACAACTGCAGAAAAGTAGAACACATCACCCCAGTTCCTTGCATTGGCTTTCCATTAATCAAAGAATTGATTTTATCCGTCCATCCATCCATCCATCCATGCATCCATCCATCCATCCATCCATCCATCCATCCATCCATCCATCCATCCATCCGTTTTCATCAGCTTATCCGAGGCTGGCTCACAGGGGCAGCAGGCCAAGCAAAGTACCCCAGATGTCCCTCTCCCCAGCAATGCTTTCCAGCTCGTCCTTGGGGGCCCCAAGGCGTTCCCAGGCCAGATGAGATATGTAATCCCTCCGGTGTGTTCTGGGTCTGCCCCAGGGCCTCCTACCAGTTGGAGGTGCCTGAAACACTTTCAGTGGGAGGTGCCCAGGAGGCATCCTGATCAGATACCTGAACCACCTCAACTGACCCCTTTTGACGCGAAGGTGTAGCAGCCCTACTCCAAGCTCCCTCCAGATGTCTGAGCCCTATCTCTAAGGCTAGGCCCAGCCACTCATTTCGGCCGCTTGTATCTGCAATCTCATTCTTTCAGTCACTACCCAGAGCTCATGACCATAGGTGAGAGTTGGGACTTAGATGGACCAGTAAATCGAAAGCCTGCACCACTGCAGAAACTGCACCAAACCACCGATCCATCTCACGCTCTGAAGACCCCGAGATACATGAACTTTCTCGCTGGAGGCAGTAGGTCTCCCCCTACCCAGAGGGGTTTGAAATAAATAGTTTAAATAATATATTAAAATATTATTATTAACCAACATGTATGATATGCTGCTCTTTTACAAGACAGAGCTCTTAGATCATCTGGGATGGGCCTGCTCACCGTGCCGAAGGTCCAAACATGCAGAAACAGCTCTCAGTTATTATGCACCAAAAATCTTGAGCACTTGAGCACTCTACTAGAAACCATCTTTGGGGGGAAAAAAAAAAAAGTATTTTGTATTAGTACTTTGAACTTGTAGTTTGGCAGATGTCCCCTCTGCTGGCATGGAGGGGGCGGAGTTTATGACCTGTACTGCAGCCAGCCATTAGGGGTCGATCAAGAGGTTTTGGCTTCACTTCTTGGGAGCTGTCATGTTGTACATCTTCATATACAGCCTATGGTTACTACCCACTGAAGATCTGTGGCTTATAACTTTTTGCCTTTCTCAAGGTCTATGCTTCTTAAATCCTTTAAATTTACTGTTATTGTGTGTTTGTTGTTGTTATAATGTTGTATTTGCCGTTTTTATTTAATTTATATATTTATGCTTATGTTAAGCACTTTGAATTGCCTTTGTGTCTGAATTGTGCCATATAAATAAACCTGGATTGGATTCAAGATTGGTTGTTTATATTTGCTGTCAGTTTAATTTATTTTTTTTCCAGCTTTGAGCAGCTCCTCTGTCTCATCTGTGCAATGCATTGTGGGAACATAAATTCATCAACAGCAATCTCAAAAATCAACTGTATTTAGTATTCATGCAGTCTGGGTTGAGTATACTGCATTTTGTCACTTTTTCGACGTGAACCACAGACTCAACCCCAGCTCAGGATTAGTATGTAGTAGGGATTTGATACATGTCATGTGTGAGGACCAAACAGACTGAACTTACAGGCCACTGTACTCTTTATTTCTTTAGTCCAGACCAAGTGAACCAAACTAAAGGTGTCAAAGCAACCCTAGCGTTTGACTACATTCCTTGCACCTGATCAGGTCCACACAGGAACTGAAGCAGAAACTATCTGTGAGCAGTGTTGATATACTTGCCCTGGGTGATAAGAAAATCTCCTGTAGTAAACCTGTTGTTGGAGATATAATAGAAAAATCTCCGGCCCTGGTTCCCAGCCCAAAGCCAGTATCCAGTGGCTGCTAGATGAGCAGAATTTAAAGCCCATGAAATATGGAAAAGGGCACAGTGTTGGCCTGAAGCCTGGCCACCCACTCAGCCCTCAGGCAGGGGTCCCAACCCATCACATCACTGCCTTCTCCCTGTGTGTGTCTCTGTCGCTGCCTATTCACTTCCACACACTATTTGCTAAATTGGTTACACACTGTTCATGTCATTATGATGAAATGAGGCCTGATTGCCCAATACTTTGCCAGGTAAAATAAATTTGTTATTCTATTACAGCATGATAGACAGGGTTGCCCAAAGATAAATACAAAAAAGTCTTTAGCATCACAAGGTTTGCCAGGGGCCATTTTGGCTCGATTCAAATGGATTTTGCCAAGTGGCAGGATGGCTGCCAGTTTCCACAGCAATCTCTGCCACCTGTGATGGATGGCCCAGTGGGTTAGGCTACACAAACGCAGCTGTGATTGCATGGAGCCATAATGGAGGAAAGGGGGGACCTGTGAGCAGGAGATAGACAGAGGTTTTATAAGCTTCATATTGCTTTGAGCTGAAACACTGAGAGCAGATTCAAAGCTTGGGGACTGCGGAGAATTAGCTGCGGTCAACCATAGCTGCACTAGTTTGCTCTGTTCCCTGACAGGGAAATAATTGAACAAAAACTTTGAACTGCTGTTTTTTAAACCTTGAGGGGCAGCAGCGCACTTGATTTAGAATTTCATTTTCTTACAAATCCATGCATATACTGTATAGTTGGACATCTGAGGTCTTGTGCCAGGCATCTTAAGTTACACAAGTCATCCAAAAACCGTGGCAGTTTGATCTGATGTTTCTTAGGGAAATCTTGTAGATGCCAATTATATTAAGCACACCACCAGAATACTTGCCATTATGCCAAGTAGCAAAGGGTCACTGGCAATTTCCTAAATTGTTTTGGTTTTCTTTGTCCTTTATGATGAGTAATCTGAATATCATTGATCAGGGGAAAAACAAACAAACAAACAAACAGAAAAAAGACAAGACACTTTGGGTTCTGGGAAAGTGCGATTGGCATTTTCAGATATTTTATAGACAAAACAATTTACTGACTGATAAAGAAAACAATCGGCAAAATTATTTGTAATGGATACAATTTCCAACCCAAAGAGGCAACTAACCATTTCTGGCAAAGTTCCATGGCCTTATACTTTAAGGTTCTGATTCTCATCCCAATTGCTTCACACTGCAGGTTTGATTCCAGCTCGCAGTGCCTTGCTGCAAGTCACCCCCTTTCTCTCCCCACCTCACACTAAACCTGTCCTTTCCAATAAAGGCAAAAGACTTTTTTTTTTCCCAAAAAGTAAGGCAAAAAAAATAAAATTAAAACAATGGTAGCAATATAAAAGCATTGATGGCATTTCTAAGAGCCAATTGCAAGACCATTGACATAATTAGTACAGTCCTGTCGCCAGAAGAAAATGTTGGCATTGGAGATTTTAGCAAATCATAGACACTTAACATTTGAATGTTTTATACATATTATATTAATGTTTCTAAAGTAATGTAGTATTTGAGCTGACTTTGTCATTAGGAGATGGAGAGGGTGGTGGATGGTGTGGCACCTAGAGGTGAGACTCCTGCCAAGCCACTGCAGACCACTTTTATACCACTGTGACCAAAGAGCAACAAAAGTGTTGTGATTTAGGGAGTCATTGCTGTGTTTCCATGTTTTGTTTTTGTGCCCCCTAAACCAGGTATTTTAAGCTTAAACATGATCTTAACTTACCATAACCAAGTGTTTTCGTGCCTAAACCTAACCACACATTAACCACGCATGGTTCAAACATAAAGGTCAGCGTTTCCACTACATGATAACATGCAAATGTTGCAAAAGCTTACACTACCAACACTTTTCTGGTGATTGGGTTAATTAATAAGTCATAATTAGGGGTTTCCTATATCTATAATGTGTTCTTAGCCAATCAATGTCAGTGACTGATGTCAGACAGATACCCAGTTGAATAGTTATGTAACATCCGTATGTGTTTCCTCCACAGAGAGACATGCTGGATGTCAGTCAAATCATGAAGGATCTGGCCAGTATGGTCCATGAACAAGGTGACGCCATAGGTAAGATATTGTGTGTGTGGTTAGTGTGTGCTGAATGTTGCTTGCACTGTTGTCCCTGACTCAATTAGCAAAGATAACCTTTGTGGTCATGTTTTAATTTGATGTGCTTGATTAATAACACAAGCTTGAAAATTCTGCTGGGCAAAACAAACTTTCTAACCTCCACCTCCCTGCCACGCTGTTAAGATTCTTTGATGAGAAGCAAAGTGCTCTGGGTTTAAACAAACAGTGAACTGTTAGAGAAAATCCATTTAGACACCCTGATATCTGTAAACGGCTCTCCACACCCTGCAGTGATTTAAACTTGGCCAAAACAACTAAACGTAGCACACAGATATAGGGCAGATATAGAGGCTTTGCTGCTGGGTCACAAATCTGCCATCAGCTATGTCTGGCTCCATCATGAACATTCACTAGAGAATTGGTTGATGCTCACTAAAGTCAAATGGCCACGCAGATAGACATACCTGAAAAATATTGTGGTGATGGGGTTGTAGATCAGTTGTGGGTAGAAGTGAAATGTCTGATAAGGAAGATGACTGTCTAAATTGAGGTGATTGTCTTTAGCTATTTGGTGCTGCACAACACTTTCAGCAGCGGCTGAGGGAGAGTCAGTTCATTTACATTTTGTTTTTTGGCTTACTTAGCCAAATAAATAACTGGGGGGCTAATTTAACCTCCTAACCTTAAAGAGCAACTTGCAAGCTAAATTTAGATTCATACATAATATTTCCTGAAAATAATTCAGAGGAAAAAGTAAGGAGCAGTTAAATAGGAGCAGCGCACTTGTAGTGAAAATGATCCAGTTAATTCATTCAGTACCAGTTAATATAGCCTACGCTTCCAAACCCTGCGTAACCAACTGCATTATCACTGCATTATACTCACCTGCTTAAGGCCATCTTGAATTTAATTTCACTAGCACAGCCTGCAAACTGTAGTTAATGACATGTTCATTTTCTACAAACCATAACTCACAGAGATGACGGAAAAGTGCAGCTGTAGGCTGAAGTTATTAATCAGTTCCACAATTGTCTTTGAAGTGTAGACGCACGCAAGTCGGATTTTTTAAAACCTAAAAGCTCTTTTCTTGAGTTCTTCTGGCGCAGACAGACTGTAATGCTAAATGGCTAGTTAGTAAGCTGTACCGTGTGCAAATTTGTGAATCCTAGGATAACAAGGGAATGACCCACCCTACGCTCCCTATGATTGGCTAGTCCTCGTTGCCTTTCTTGATTTGATTGGTTAGGTTTAGGCAAGCACAGTGGGATTGGATAGGGTTAGAGTAGAATGTCAGAGTAAGTCAGTGAGAGGCAGGATAAATCAGAGTAAGGCGGGCAATTCCTTCACTACTCCAGGATTCACAAATTCATGTACTTGTTCGGCTGTGTAATTTTGTAAATGTAAAAATGATTAGTGTTGCAAATTGTTTGTATCACACGTTGTGTGCCACAGTGTTTTACCCTGTTGGATAATTAGTTGTGGTTATTAATTTTTGTGTTATAAAATTAACCCTTGATAAGAAGAGTACACAGTTCAAAGGGTTCCCCTCTCAATAGACTCGACACAGTATATCTTGACTGTTTTGCTCTTATTGGGGAACACTACAATGTAATTTTGTAAGTGATGGAGTTGCAGCAATTGTTTCAGCTTTACGTTGGTACGGCGGTATATGAAAAAAATCATATCTTATGGGAAATTACAACCGGTATAGGCTACCTGGTCAACCGGTATACCGCTCAGCACTATGTGCCCCATGTAGTTTGGCTGTTAAACAGCCAGTAGTAGTTTTGTTATAGCCTGATATGTGATCATAGACTTTATAATCTTTATAATATAGCCTATAAATAATATATAAAATAGAAAACTCAACATTCACAAATAGCAGACAAACAAAATGACACTGATGGGAATGGGGTTATGTTATAGGTTGCTCCAGTGCATCATCGAGCAGTCTTTTAGGCCCGCCTAAAAAATCAGAAATCAGAAATACTTTAATTTAAAAGAAAACAGTAATAAACAGTTTAACAGTCTAATTCCACCATTCAGTACCACATAGTTCCTGGTCTTTCAAGTTTTTTCTAACATGTATTTGTTTGGAAAAAAAATCACTGATTTTACTTCAACCAGAAAACTAAAATTCTTCTTCTACCTATAGCAGGAACCAATTTAAAGTTGTCTCATAAAAGCAGAACTATGCAGATTCATATAAATATCGAAGCTTCATTTTTGACCAACACATACATTTCATAAAAGGCTCTTGCTGACTTAGCAGGTAGAACTTTGAGAGAAATCACTGGTAGAAGCACAAACCTAAGGGATATAATCTTTCAGGCATACTATCAACTTTTCAAGCTTGTGTGTGTCCTGTGCTTGAATACTTCGCTGGGGTTTAGGGCCTTAGAAACACTTCAATGTGCGGATTAGTGCAAAGAGTGCCTTAAGATATTTTCTGGGGCACAAGGGATGTGTATATCTCAGTTATGGATCAGTTCCTTCATACAGAAGAAAGCAGGCTGACAAGTAAGATATTTGTATTGGATAAACAAACCACTGGCTATCTGTAACAAAAGCTCGACATATGTTTGTTAAGAGAATCTGTGTTTGCTCAGTATAAAGAGCAATGAGCTGATTATATATGGACATAGTACTGAGAATCATGTTGTATGTAATTTATCTAAAACAAAACAAAGATCTTTATGTGCATAGCAGAGATCTGGTATTTTACCAGAGGGCGGTGTTCAGTATTGAAACTGGACAGTGTGTCTGGAAGAAGAAAATCAGATTTGATCAATGTGTTGTTCACCTGGTCAATGTTATTGCCACCCCTGCTAAAAGTACATCATGTACAATATTTCTCGAAATGTAGATGTGTATTGAAACAGCTTACACAATTAAAAAAATGCTTACATGATTTGATTAGCAAATGAATGACGGCTTTAATGCTTAAAAAGGCCACTTTATTCTCTGTCCCTTGTTCTCACAATGGTGAAAATGAGAGCTTTCTGAGAGCATCGCAAGTGCTACTATCACCAAAGACATGAATTCTTAAGGGTACAAGGCCCTCTCCAAACACCTTGGCATTGCTGTTTCAACAGTGTGTAACATTGTTAGGAAGTTTGGTCCTCATAGAACTCTCAAGAACTTCCAGGGACATGGGGGGGACAAGTACAGTCAATGGGAGAAGTGGTCGAAGGTTGATGTAAACTATGGATCTGTACCATGTGTCACACACTAAACCAAGAGGAGCTTCATGAGTGGAGGCCAATAAGGACCCCACTGCTGAATGAAAGACATAAAAAGACATGAATGATCTTTGTCAAAACCTTACTAGACAAACCTTAATATTTCTTGGCAAATGTTGTGTGGACAGATGAAACCCAAACAGAGCTTTTGGGCAATACACCAGTAATTTGTTTATAGGCAACAAAATTAAGCTTATAAGGGCAAGAACACCCCACTTACAGTTTAACATGGGGCAGGATAATGTTGAATGATTTGTTTTGTTTGTTAAATAACTAGACATCATATTAAAATATTCTGGTGATACAAAGTTGGTACATTTCCATTTATTTCTGAAGATACTGCACAGGTCAAAAAAAAAATCAAAGGGTGTCGTAAATATTGACTAGAACTGTACAAAATGAGTTTCCTTTCTTTTTTTTGTTATTGCCTGGGAACTGTTATATACTTTATAAACAGATATTGATTTTGTAAATTTGGTTGATGCTGAAAGACTGAGTTGGCTGTTCGCATATAAAAAATTAAGTTCAGCTAGTTACTGGGCGAAAGCCTGAGAGATGAGAAAAAAGCTCTTTATTAGGATAGACTGTAGGTGTGTAGCAGTTGTTTTGGTTTACAGTTTTCTTTATAATGCTGTATAAAGATGTGTATTTTGTTAAATAGTGGCATGGTGGATGTATAGCTGACACAGAAACAAAAATGTTGATCTTAGTAGTTTTTTTTCTTTTTGTAGTTTTTTATACAACAGTTGAGCTCTATGTGACAAAACATTGAGATATAGACACCTTTCATTGTTGCTTTTAGTCTTTTCTTGGTATTCAGTGACTAAAAGAAACATTATCACCAAACCTATCTTTTAATTTTTTCTTAAATGTTTCAGCTCCTGATAGAACCCCCAAAACTGTGATTTTTAAATGTGGACAAAACATTGCTTCCATATTGCATGATAATGTCAGCAATTTACATTGAGTAAAATGACACTTTACATGTCACTTTTTCCTATGGCTGCTCCTATACAAGAGCTATTTGCATTTTCATAGATAAAGTGGAGTAATAGTGTCCTGATCAGAGATGAAGTCAGGCTCCCCCTGTTTGTGTTGTCATCCAAGCTCCTCTGTTCGAATCTGTGGTATACGGTATTCCACAAACTTGCTTACTGCTGCCACCCTGCACTGCACTCATACAGTGGTTACAGCTGATACCTGGACAGAAGTGTAGTGCCCCTGTGATTCCTTCCCTGGTTAACACCATTAGCTCTGTCAGCACTGTAGGCATTTTTAGCACCATTTGCTGTGAGCTGCTGGCTCAACGACCTCTGTGTTGAGTGCTATGCAGACAACCCCTGAATCATAGATGTGCTCTGAATATTGTACTGGGCTCCTTTAAATATTTCTGCATCATTTTGTACACATTCTCTGTAATTCTGCACTTTTTGGTCCCAGAGCTTGGTCACTCTATGGCCTTTTAAACAGTTCTATGTGTCAACTCTGATCTTTTAACATGCCTTGTAATAACTGGCCTGTTCTTATTCCCAGGTCTTCAAATACTAATGCTTTGTCATGCTCCTCGCCATGTGATATTGACGCCAAAGACACCCTTGAGGGTGAGAAGCACTTGGCATTCAACTAACTACTATATGAACTATCTGGATCAATACTTGTGATTTGTTTATAAGCAAGGAAACTAACTCAATATAACTAAAATATAAAGCCATCTGTAGCAGTACTTGATGCTGAGAGCAATGGACATAGTTTAAAGAGCAAGGATGTCTTCATAGGGTGGGAGGGAGAGGAGGTGGATGGGTAAAACAAAACCAGAAATTCAGCAAGGACACCGCAGTTTGGGTACACAAGAGTACGTAATTAAAGGGCCAGTGTGTAAAATGGGTTGAAAACAGTGACATCAGTGGTCAAATTCTAGATTGCAGGGCTCACTTGCTCACCCCTCCCGTCGGGTAAATGACGGTGGCCTCGTAAGGACAAAAAGCCTTGTGCACGAGTTTTTCAGGAGTAGGTCTATCTAGCGACGAGGTGAATGTTTATTTAGAAATCTAAATCATGTTACGATATTGTAATGAATCCCTCACGAGCAGGAGACCAGAGGAGCGTTCGGGAAAAAGGCCAGTTTATTTGAGCACTCCAAAAACAGGGGCTAAAAGACTCCGTCCCAAACTCTGACTCTTCTAGCGTAACACACACACTTCATNAGATGACGGTTCGGGTTCATTTTCTCCTGTTGCGTGGTAAGTGTGGTCCATTCACAAACTTTATAACAAAAAAAACTTTTCACTACTCTCTATCAACGAACTACTAACACTCTCTGCTGTTTCCTCCTCCTTCTTCCTTCCTTCCGCTGTCTTCATTGGTTTAGTTATACACATGAAAGACGTTCTTTGGCTGGCTATATTGTCCGCTCGGTCTGCCGTACATACATGGCGGCGCAAGATGGCGACCTCTCCCTTGCTACATATATATATATATATATATATATATATATATATATATATGTATAAAAGCATAATTATAAGGCTACGAAAACCAAACAAATTTTATTTTATAGCGATTATACACTTGTATAAACATATTAATGGGTAGAATATTCAGATTCAGATTCAGATTGACAATAAACCATGCCAAATATTACACACTGGCCCTTTAATTAATTGTTGTGCGGTGGAAACACTCACATACTTAAAATGTGAAGTATTTCTGTCACATTACATAACATACATACATATTTTAAACCAAAACATTATCTTTTTTTGTTAAACCTAACCAAGTGCTTTTGTTGCCCAAACCTAACCGCTTTTCACTAACCATGTGTTACAATGAGTTTCCACTGAGCGTCACATAGAGATGCTAAAGGGTGTCCTGTGCGACGCTATCGGATGCCAAGGGGGTGAAACAAAGCATCCTGTATTTGACAACGTGGGAATGAGAAAGGGTTGGTAATAACTCAGGATGCATGATAACATCGGCACGTCATCGGTATCGGCTGATATTTGCTTTAAATGAACTATTAGAATCAGCCAACATGTTTATCTTACTTTGCCCAATGAATGAATATTACGTACATTGAAAAGCATTCTATTACATATCTCCATCTGCTGGTGGGCCATCATGATAAGAGTATGCATGCATAATATAATGTCAGTTCCTCTACAGCAGAGACTTGATGATCAATAAAATAAGTGGGGAAAAAAAGTGGATATATCGGTATTGGTTATGACCAAAAAAGTTGTTATATAGCAGCATATCGGATATTGGCGAAAAATACCAAATCATGCCTCGTAACAAGCCACCAGTAGAACACTGGAGTTGTAGAGTTATAGCAAAGCACCCGTGTTAACGTGTAATAACTAACAATCGCTATGCTAATGCTAATTATCATGCTGGCTTTTACAAGATGTTTTTTCCTGACCTATGTTAAACACAAAAGGCTCAATTACAGTATTATTTTAAATATAAAAAATGATTGTTTTGCTGACCTGTGAGGACCTTTGTATTGACAATCAAAAGCAATAACGGCAAAACTTAGGGCACAAAACATTAAACAGGGAGACAATAGCAAAGAGCAAAGCTGTTAGTTGTGAAGACTGTGTGTGAGTGTGTGTGTGAGAGAGATGAGGGGGTTTTTTTGGAAGGAATGAGACGCAATAACTTTTGCTAATTGCTGCCTTTTTGTTGTAGAGTGTCCTTTTGTCTGCTGCCTTCAATCAGGCTAATGTAGATGCCCTTTACATACCCTTTAGAGTCAGGCTGAGTCAGACTGGCTCCCCACAATTCGACAAGAATAGAATACCTGTATTCTTTTCCTTCTTTTTATTTTTCTCAAATGCACTATTCTTAATTATTATGGCTAACATTTAGAGCCACGAATGATGCACATAATGGAGGAGTGGTGTTTTTTTTTTTTCTTTCCCAAAGTGCTTTTTATTTTGTTTGAGTGTTTCTTTAACTGTTATTATTTTAGTGTCCCTGGACATTATAGAGCCACAACGCTAACACACAGTAAATAATTAGATCACAACAAAAGATTAATCCAAGACCATTAGAAGTTTTCACACTTACTGAACTGTTTTAGGCTTTTATTGTGCATCCCAGTAAGAGAGTCCTAAGGCCAATGCTCTAACAGAGTGAAGAGTGGTATTTGTCATTTTTTGTATGTGAGGAATGAAAGCCTGAAATATAAAGCAATAGACTCCACAGAGTCTTTAATTGCAAACTAAAACCTGAGCAAGTACAAGCCAAGTCCCTCACAAAAAGCTGTTGCTATACTGCTCTCGAGCTTTCAAGTATGTGATGCCTCTAGCCGTGCCCTAATCAATGATGTCACACTACAGCAGGTGTTTTTCATCAGCCGTTAAGAGAAGAACTGCTGTTAGATGGCTGATAACTGAGAATTGCAACCTGCTTGAAAGCGTTACCCACAGAGAGCAGCACACAAGGACTTCTACCTTTATGATCCAGGGTAAATTTATGTTTGGAGTTCACATCTTTACAAATAACAAGGTCTTTTTTTTTTTTTTTTAAATACGTAGTGCTGAGAATCATCAACAGCACCTACAGCATGTTATTTCCATCACAACACATATTTCTACTAAAACTGTCGTAGAAATGATGGTCAAATAATATTTATACTAAATAAAAAAATGTTTGTTTACATTCAGTGTTAGTCATCAAAATCTATTGTTCAAATCCTTGAGGTCTGACAAATGTGATGAATTCTGTCCTCATAAAACATTTACCAAACCTGCATTGCTTAAATCCGTGGTTTTTTTTGTTTGCAGTCTTTTTCCTTTCTGCCTTTGTTATTGCATTGTTGAGCCTCTTGCTGCATTACCGTATCCTGAACAGTGTGACACCAATGGCAGGACTGTGGATTGTATTACCTGCATGCATGCATGTCTCATGCACAAGACAGAGCTCAAAAGCCCTACTAAAGGTCAAAAACTCCACTAGATACTTTTGAAAAAAAAATTCAAAGATGTCAAAACATTCCATTGCGCTCAGTGTAAAATGTGCAAAACATGCACTGACAAAAGTTGGACTCAAGAGACAGAACTTTATGTTATGTTTAATTAAAATAAAAAAAAAAACAATCATATAGTCAAAGTAGGCCTATAATAAGAAACCTAATTTTAATTTTAATATTTTATTTTATTTTATTTTTTTTAAAGATTATTTTTTTGGGCTTTTTGCCTTTAATGAACAGGACAGAGTGAAATGGGATGAGAGAGAGAGTTGGGGTTGACATGCAGCAAAGGGTTGCAAGCCGGAGTGGAACCTGCCACTGCTGCAGCGAGGCATCGCCTCTTTCCATGGTGCGCCAGCACTATCCACTACGCTACCGACGCCCCCCTAATTTTGATATTTAACTTATGCTTGTTATATTGCTAAATGATGAGAAAAATTAAATATTGAAAAACATAAATGATAATAAAAATAATAATGGGGTAGTTAGTGGCATACTGCCGATTTTCAACCAGCTTTGCATTATAACAACAGATATTAACAATATTAACAAACTGTTGTAAACTTCCCTCAGTCTCCCCAGTAGCCATATCTCTCGGCTCATCTCTCAGCTCATTTTCTCTGGCTCTAGGGCTGTTGCTCAAACTACAGATCTTACTTCCACATTTTCATATGCCCTCCACCACCGACACAATGAGAATAGAAGTGGATTGAGAAAGAGAGACCCGTCCTTCTCTCTTAAATGAAGACCAAACTCAGATCAAACGGTAAAACAGTGCTGATAAAATATACACTAAAATTCTGTTACTGACTGTTATTGCCTCTTTCTTGCCTGAAATGTTCTTTAAAACATATTTTTGTGCACTGTTTGGCTGTAATATGAAAATTTGTGAAAAGGAAGTGGGTGCCATACTGTTTCCTGTAATGTAAAAACAGAGGCTAAAAAACTGAGAACAAAATTTCAAAATTTGTTACCAGCTGGCTGCTGCATTTCCACAGCACTAATTCCACCAGTGCAACAAAAGAGTTGAGTGATTTTTACTTCACTAATTCATCCAAATAGCTTTCAATTTGCTGTTTTTTTTTTAAATATCTGGTAAGCTACCAAAGCTCCACACTTGCTTTACATTTCAAGGGAGGATACTTATTGAACAGCTTTGATTCATTTAACAGCATCCAAAAACAAACCAATCTATATGTAAGTGAAAAGCAAGTATAAAAAAAATAATGAACAGTGTTTCTGTTCACAGCAAATCAAAATTAGAGCAGATCAGAAAAACTAAGTTTGTAACTAAAATAGGATGAAATATGCTTATGAAACATGGAAAACTAGAAAGAAATAAAAGCCTGTGTAAATAAATGCCTGGTTCTCTCTGACATTGAGGTAGGCTTTGTAAAGGTCCGAGACAGTATTGTAAGAATTTAAAGTATTTGTGTGAAGGTTTTGCTTGATATCAAACCTTGAGATTTCAAAAATAAAATTCCACATTTTTTACATTACCCACCTCACTTGAATAACCCATGTTAATTTCCTCTGAAATAAATATATAATAGCAAATACTATGGTGACCCTGACGGCTCAACACACTGCAACTTAAGAAAACAAATAGAAACAAATAGACACAAGTGAGTGAGGAAAAGAGTTTTATCAACTCAACAAAAACACATGTTGCATTTAGAAAAACATTGTTGTAAAACAAGAAAAGACAATCCAAATTCAGAAAACACAACCAGATGTAGAAGAATGCTGCAAAAACTGAAAGCACAACCAAATACAGAAAACAGAAACAGATACAGAAATTAAGTTGCAAAACAACCCTTTGCCCTGTGTTTTTCTAATCGCTGCCGTGTCTTGTCAGGTTGATGAAGGTGGTTTCATAATTTGCTTTTGTCATGTCTATATGCATGTGTTTTCCAAGGTTGCACAACATTGAGCTCTCAGGTTGAGCTAACAAACTAAGCCTTTTGAATGTAGCATAAACCAACGAAGCACTGAATCAAAGGTTCAGGGAACTATTACCACTTACAAAAGGAGTTTGAAATCTTAAACTAAATAAAAAGTTGAAAAAGGGTAATGCTGTACATGTCAACATATTTCATGTCAGTTCCTCAATGAGATATAGAATACCTTTAACACTTGTTGCCATCACACTTGGTCTTTTCCCCTATTTGTGAATTCTGCTACATGCCATGATTGCTCATCATAATAAGAAATGCAAGAACTGCACTGAGTTTTTCAGCCATTTTGTCATTTGCATGTGAAAGACTATTGATATGGTATTTCGGACATGGAAGGTGGAGGAACACAGCGTGCTCCCACCCAAATGGGTGAACGGAGAGATAGAAGAGCACTCTGTTGAAGACTGCAGGGTTCACGACATTATACCACAGCAGAAGTCCAATCTGATCATTACAGAGCCATGCAATAATGGACCTCTCCCCATTAAAAAGAGATGCACTGAAATTGCCTTTGGCCTTTTTGGAAGGCTTTCTTGGTGTAGTGGTGGATATGAATAATATGTGATTGTGCTGTGGAGGCGTTTGTAGCAAAAGCAGCAGGTAATACAAAGAAATGAATAGGCTCAAGAAGGAAGGATTAGTGCTTTTATGGCCTATTCATGCTGGCTAAGGACACACTATATTAAAGCCTGTGAGTCAAGATACGCAATCAGCAAGGTTGGTTCTGCAGTTAGACACAAACTCAGGCATATTAAACAAAAGAGGAGTTAAAATGTATTTATTTGTATACATCAAAAGAGTGCTGTCTTTTTGTTTTACAGGGTGATTAAAATATTTTGGGATTGGACCTGCTGGGGACTTGTTTCTATTGGATATTATAATGGGCTACAGAATCGTGTTTGTTGGGTGTGTTGGTATTTGTAATGTTCGGATGAATTAGTCCAGACGGTGGCACTGGAAATCTCATGGGATCTTGAAGGGTTTCTTCCCTTTTGAGCTTCCATGAATCAAAATCAGATCCATAAATACACTAATGAGAAATCATTGTCACGGAATTATCACTTTGGCCTGTAAGGCTCATAATGTAAATGGGTTCATCCTCTTGAGAGCATGACTGTTCTCAGTAAGTTTCATGGAAATCTGTGTGATAGATTTAGATATTTATATGCAGAATTGCAACTTTTTTCTTGATGTTTGTGATACAAAATCAGGGCATCATCACATTCGGAGTACGGTAATCTTTTGAGGACCATGAATTTCAAACCTGTATTCATTCCCAGGACATCAAATACTGATGCCCTTTCAAGCCTCTTGGCATCTCATAGTAATGCACAGGGCACTCTTTTGCGTCCCTATGTGAGGCATAGCTAAAACACATTATAACACATTGTTAATGTTGTGAAATAGTTGCAGTTAGGTTTAGGCAACAAAACAACTTGGTTAGGTTTAAAAAAAAAAAAAGATAATTTGGGGTCAAAATAAGTGAGTTTATTACGTAATAATTGTTTAATGTGAAGTAATTACATTGGTGCGCAACAACTGTTCATAAATTATGTAACCTTATATTAAAACATCCTTGACTTTGGGTTTCACTCTGAAATGAACTCTGGTTCCCTGGGTGAGTGTCTCATTTTATCTGACCCATCCACCTCCCCGCCACCTTATGTGGACTTTTATTGCTTTAAGTACTACATCAGTTGCTCTCAGCTCCCAAGTATTGCCGTGGATGGGTTACCATTGGTGTTAGATAGAAGCCCAGTGCATCTCACAAATACGCTAAAGGGTGTCTTTGGCACTGATATCACACACTGGGTGTCGAGGAAGTCAAGGAAGGATCCTCAAACGGCAGAATTTGAAGGACACTACGTCATCAGACCCCGCCGAAGGACTGTTCCAATGTCAAGGATCCTTCCAAATTCCACGAAGGACTGAGTCCCTCTTTCAGAGAAATTCAAAGGATGTGCGTGTGGATATTCCACGGCTATAAAATCCCCACAATGCTTTGCACATGATTCGCTGGAAGTAAAGGCAGGGCCTCTTCAATGAAACCTGCACCAGTGGAGCTCGACAGGATTTAAAAAAATATGTCCTTTATTTGGATTAATGGCTCCACGAGTTTTTATCATACAAGCGTGAAAAAAATATTGACAGGAACCTCATACTTTACTCTTTCCAATGTGCCAAATAATGACTTTTTTAAAATGTGATTTAGATAAAACATAAAAGTTTCTAAATGAATCATTTTCAGCAGAGATAGAGCGTTAAGTGTCCATTTCCCTCCTCCCCCCACTATTCACATGATAATGACATGATAATTGCTCTCATTCTATCTGTTTCAATACGTGTATTTTTTGTGGGAATCACGGTGAGAATGGCCAGAGTAGACACATTAGAATATCCTGCAGGTCAAAGCATCAGTCATTTGTTTTGAGGTGAACTTATTTCAGAGGATTACCTGGCAGTATCATGTACAATTGGCACGGTCAGCTGTTTCAGAGCAGCGCAGGTCATCAGATCAGATCTGCTATTCACATTATTGTAGCGGATTATGTGGTGACACACATAAAATATGGACCACTTTGAAATGACAGAGTGATTCAGTGTGTGAGTCTGTGTAAATACTGTTAATGATAATTTAGAACTTTTTTGCTGTTGTCATTACTCCACTTACTATGCTGATACATTTGTTTAAAATTGTACAACAACATTAGGGGAGGATCCTTGACTTTGAGAAACACCCAGTGAGGGGCCTGACAAAGCATTGGTATTTGATGATGAGTACGTATGCTGTCAAGAGTCAGGCTGACATATCCTCCTCTAGCCCAACAGCCAATTTTCTGAAAACTGGTTTAAAAGAATTTTGGTGAAATAAAGCTCAATTTAAAATCGAGTTTACCATTGAATAAATGTGCTGGATCATGCTATGTTCAATAGCTGTTGATGTTCTTAAGAGTCTACTGCTGTTGGTTTGTTTATGAGGCTCCACTAACCTATTGTCTGCCATGTTCACCATGTTAGCATGCTAATTAGTATAACTGTGGCTAATGGGAATGCCATATGTTTTGTGCATATTTGGTCATCTTGGTGATCTAAATGCGCTGCAGTTGTATCGTGCATAAGAAAACCAAGACGTAAGTTGAATGTGCAATATCAATCAATCTTAAAAGAAGAACGAATCCTGTCCAGAGAGGCAGAAAGAGAATGACGGATTATGTCCAGGGGTCAGCCTTATTCTGATCTTTGGTGAGTGAGTCTTAACATGTGCCTCTGCCTCCTTCAACTCACCAAAGGAGTAAGTGCAGTTAGTCAATGAGCTCAGTTCATTTACCTAACCTCCCACTCTGGTGAAGTTCAAATGGTAATTCTCTACATGCTCAAGTGGTGCAGTAATTATCAGAGGCCATCACAACATAGAACAGTTAGTCTGTATCGTCGTCTCTGAACTGGCTGATGCCTTTTCACTCTCACATCAACAAAACAATCAATAGCACTCTCACTGTTATCAGCCAGTTGTAAATATATGTGGGTAATTATGTGGTGATTGCAAATATTTTGGACCAGTTCATTAAACATGTTCTGTCTCTTCCCATTAACTTCTGTGTATTGATAGCCTTTAAAACTGGCCCTGCTGTTTTAACAGTGTTAACTATTAGACCAGTGGTGCTTGATAACATCCAGGGTTGGCGGACTGTCATGTAATGTGCTGTCAAGACTGTGTGCAGAGTAACTATATGAACAAAAGTCGGTCCGAGACGAATAAGCAAGTTGGGACACACAAAGATTAGAGAAGTGTACATTTCATGTTCTTTTTCTTGTGTACCATGACAGAGTAGTTATGCAGTCTGCTTTTCTCACATTGCTTCCACATAATTTGAAAAATGATGGGGATTGATGTCGTCTATTTTTTTGTCAAAATTGGGATTGCTTCACCTTGTAATCCTTAAAATTGTATCTTGACAAGTACTTACAAGTATACTAAATGTTAAAGGGATAGTGCACCCAAAAATAAAAATTCAGCCATTGTCTACTCACCAATATGCCGATGGAGGCTCAGGTAAAGTTTTTGAGTCCTCACATCCCTTGTGAGGACTCTCGCAACACAACTCCACCTAATGGAGGCTTATGGCGCCCCAGATTCAAACGTCCAAAAACACATAATTGAAACCACAAAATATCTCCATACTGCTCGTCCGTAGTGATCCAAGTGTCCTGAAGCCCCGACATAAAAAGTTGTTTGGAAAAACGTCATTTGAACTCTGTTTTTAGCCTCATTGTAGCCTGTAGCTTTCCAAACAACTTTTTATGTCGGGGCTTCAGGACTCTTGGATCACTACGGACGAGCCTTATTGTAGCCTGCAGCTCTAACTGCTTCTCTGTGCACCATGTTCACATGTGTGCGCTTGCGTGCGAGACCAGCGAAAGCATGTGAACACACATGAACGTGGTGCCCATGTCTCACGGTCTCGCGCAAGCGAGCAGTATGGAGATATTTTGTGGTTTCAATTATGTGTTTTTGGACGTTTGAATCTGGGGCGCCGTAAGCCTCCATTAGGTGGAGTTGTGTTGCTACTTCCTCTCCCCTTGGATCTCCGCAAGTGTTGTGAGGATTCTAAAACTTCACCTGAGCCTCCATCAGCATATGGGTGAGTAGATAATGGCTGAATTTTCATTTTTGGGTGCACTATCCCTTTTAGCTAAAAGTATGTTCAGGTGTGAAGCTAATACATCTGGTATTTTTGCTGATGTCCCTTTTCACTTAATTGGTTGCAAACATCAAGTGCTATCACTGGAATTTGGAGAGGAAGGGCTTATAAATGGTGACAGTCTCTTAATGTCCTTTAATCCAATTCAATTCAACTTTATTTATAAAGCTCAATATCACAAAGCACAATTTCCCTCAGAGGGCTTTACAGCATACAATATCCCTCTGTCTTTCGGACCCTCACAGTGGATAAGGACCCCCCCCCCCCCCCCCCCCGCATGATAGTACAAAGAAATACTATACAAACACCAGAAAATGAGCTTTGTATTATTTTCTGACTGCTCAAACAAATTGTAAGATCAGATAATCAGATAATTTAGTTGTCAAACTTTTGCAGCCACCCTGTTTTACTTGGTACTGTAATAGATTTGCACCAAAATAGACATGGTGCAAAATCATATTAAATCAATGCTATAAAATCTATAACATTTCCATTTAAACATGCATTAAATGTAAACTGCCTCTAAGTTTATACAGATATTACCATAATTCCAGCTAATCGAGGCCAGGCCATATCATGCAAGCTCAATTTTGGTTTTAAGATTGAAGTCAAGAGAATAGAATAGACCATACCCAATACACTTGTCACCAATCAGGAAACTATGAAGAGCAATCAGATATCAACATGACTTGCCATTGCTTAAAACTTTTTCCCCCCAAGTTTAAAAATGAGTTGGTTGATATCACTGAGACGTTTGTGTGTTAAGTACAGAGCTAAGGTCAGGACGAGTTAAGCTTCGCTCAGCATAAAGCTTGAAAACAGGAAAACAGTGAACCTGGCCTCCAGAGTTCAACAATATGCCTACCAACACTGGTAATGCTTACTGATTAACACATTGTATCCATTTTTTAACTTGAACAGATATGTAAAAATGACAAATTGGGAGTTCATGTTAGAACAGTTCCTTCAAACAGTTGTGCCTGGACAAAGACTTATACCATGCATGCTCACCCATAATATCTGGCAACCTGCACTGTAGCCAGAGACGCTGCACAGAAGTGCTGCATGGATAGTTTGTCAAGAAATGATAACAGCAGTTATCTTGGCTTGGAGGCTACACTTTTTTTTTTTCTTTTTTTTTTAACAGAAAATCTGTGTTACAACCCCAGGGCATAAAGTTTGAAAGATGTGGGTGGTTATTTGGCAGAAGCACAGACGGTATGAATTATTGGACATAGGCATGGTGACATCACCTATAGGTTTGTGGGCTCCTGTTTTCAAGCATCAAGTTAAGCATTTTGGTCAAATTGAGAATGTACATAAAAACAGGTAGATGGAAACTCACTTACTGTTTGTTTTCAATTGAGATTTCAGCCTCTAGTTTCGCAGACCGGGCGAGGCGGAGGCGCAGCGTACCTGCGCTTCGCCAACTGGGTGTGGCCAGGCAGATTTTGCAAGTTTGGCACACCGTTCGCGCTGGTGCAGCTACTCCTCTTTCCCACCTCCGTCCCTCCAACCTGTGCAAGTCGGAAAGAGGGAGGATAGAAGGCGTGGAGTGGGCTTTACACAGCTGATTCACATCACACCAATCAAATGAGCCCTTCTCCTCGCCCTTAAATGCGCCGCGCGAAGGCGTAATGAGAGTTTACTTAATTCGCCATGGGAGAAGAGAGCAGCAGCGTCAGACGGCCAAACTCCTCCCAGGAGGAAACTGATGTTTTGGTCCGGGAGGAGGTCACCACAATTGTAAATCAATGTTGCGTTTCTCTCGTGCGCATGCTCTCTCTTTCTCTCTCGCAGTCTCACTCTGTTTCTTTTCTTCTGACTTTTCTAAGATGACAGTTGCTGAATATATACTCCCTATCTGATGCTGTGGCTGTTTGTGGTTGGCTGAGAGGGATGTGAA
>NC_065511.1:7766298-7832628 GCF_006386435.1 Epinephelus moara
CGCCTGCACTGACAGTAGACCTGGTTTCAGCTGGCGAGCTTTTAGCGCACCTTCGGCGAAGCCTTTTGGCACGAAACTGTCACTGCGCCAAGCTGGATCTGTCAACACCTCCCCCTGCTGTGCCGCCACACCCATCTCTACCTGCACTTTACAAATCTTTATACAGATATGTTTTTATTACTTATTTATTTATTTATGGTGCTTGTTTTTTTGTATTGTGTCTGTATGAATGTTTGTGTGAGTGAATGTATACGTAGCGGACTCCCTGAATTTCCTTCGGGATTAATAAAGTTCTATCTCATCTCTCTCTCATCTCACCTCGGTCTGCCAAACTACCAAACTGAGTGCGCCTCGGGTTGCGCTGCTCGAAACTAGCTCTGCGCAGGGTTCACCACCCTGCGCCACCCTGTGCCGCGCCAGGAAACTAGAGGCCTTCCTGTCACAATTAGCAATACAGTCAGTACCATAGATTGTATAAAAAGAATGGACGTAGCCATCGTCACTTCAGTCATTGGTTATTGGAGTCCCATTTTTAAGTCTCAAGTTCAACAATTGGGTCATTGCCATCTTTTTTTTTTTGAGGCCAAATATTACCATATATGGACAAGAGGGTGGAGCTGTGGAGGAGCAAGGGATGGATCTGACTCAGAGACTTTGGAGATGCCTCCCAGACAGCATGTCATTCAAAGCGGTCACGCCCTTAATTAAGTGTAACTTCAAGCCTAAATAAAATTAAAACAGGTGAGTTATATAAAAATTCATCCCCTGTGCATTTGTCACTGAAAGGGAAATTGGCTATGTAGACTGAAACCGTTATTTTGTACCAGGCTGTTAATATGTTTATTTCTGCTGTAAATTTGGGCATTTTAACATGGAGATCTAAGGCGATTGACTGGCTTCTGGAGCCAGCCTCAAGTGGTCATTCGAGGAACTGCAGTTTTTGGTGCTTTGCGTTGGCTTCATTTTTCAGTCTCAAAGGTTGCTGCTTGGGCAAGATGTGTCTTATGAAAGTCAAAATCGAGCTGTATTATGGAAAATGTAGGTTTGGGCAAGATATCTTCGCCTCTGCTGCTACAATTCTGCCATTTTTAATACACTTAAAATATTCTATCACTGGAAACCCCCCATAAAGGTGAATGTGGATTTTTTAAGCAAAGTAAACAAGGCTTTTATTCTAAACTGCAATAATTCAGTCAAATCTTAACCCAAGACACTGAACCAACACAAAAAAGACCATGTTTTGTGGAATTGGATTTTTTGTACTAATTAAATTAAAGTAGATTTTTGTGTTATTTTATCAAAAATAATTAAATGAACAAATACATCTGTACCTTTTTTGTAGTGTGTAATATAACAATGTGCAGGTTACACAGGAATCAAATGCTGTGGCAACATGCTGTGGTGCCACCTGACAACATCGTTGTACCTTGTTGGAATCAAAGTGACCCATTCACAATCAATATGCTCTTTGTGTCCTCAGACAGCATCGAAGATTACATCCAGACTACATCATCCAACGTGGAATCAGCCAATCAGGAGCTCGCGAAGGCCAACCAATACCAGGTAGAGTGAACCGCTCCGTATTGCAGTGCGCTCCACGCTTTTGCATTCACTTTGATCTGTTTTAATTTTGTGTACTTGACTGAGCTTTTGCACTGTAATGCAGTCACAAGAAGCTTAGCTTGATCAGCCATGCAAACAGGGACTTTGCTAACTAGATTACACAGCTTTATCACATCCCCCACTAGCATAATAACAGAGATGATGTAATTTCATGTCATACTTTGCTAGCTTTTGCCTTCAGTTAAATTAATTGTATGTAGAGACAAAAAAAACATAAAATACTTGCCTGGAGTCTTATGAAAACACAAAACCACATATGTAATTCCATTTCCGTGAGCAATTCTCACTTCTACTGAGATAATGGTTATAAATTAGCAATTTCTTCCTACAAGTGTATTGACTTAGAGAGGAAAATGTATTAATGGGCAACAACTGCAGCCAGAAATTAAATAGAAAATGTGTTTTTTTGCTCTGTGTGGTTTTTGGGGTGGCTTGAATTTCCACTTCACAGCACATATTGGAGAGACATTTTATGAGATGCCCAAGGGTCTCTTTCTTTTCAAGGAAATATACAGTATGTGTCTTCTGCCATTCTGTCAGGGACTATCTCAGTAGGCCAGAGCTCAGAGTGGCTCTGTGCTGTGTAGGCCCCTGGCTATAGTAAATAATGTATTGACTTAAGTGACACTGGGTTAATAAAGGATCTACCTTTTTTACATGGGTAACGTAGCTTCAGAGCTGCATCTTCACTCTCTACCTGCAACGCCTTTTGACAACCATAGATAATATATTGTTGTGATTTTAACATTAAGAATATCAGTGCTATCTGTCTATTGAATTAAGTGGCAATAAAAAGTAGACAGTCATTTTTAAACAGTTCTGGGGAATCTGATAAAATACTTCTATTTTATTTGAATACATTTTGGCCAGTGAGTCACGGTTTAAACATTTTCTATATGCACAGATTTTCAACATCATATCAGCAGCTATTCAATATGAAAACGATTGCTGGGCAGTTTCCAGAGTCTTTCAGGACTGCAGTGGTTTCTGTCTGTCCCCCCATGCTGCTGCTCTACTAGTGAGCGAACAAATGAGCGAATGGCAACAGCTTTCCCATTAATTGTTATTTCATTATCTCAAGGAGAGCTGAGGCGTGACCGAGCTCACACTGAGCAATTTAGCTCTCCGCCAATCCAGACAGCCGCTGTCTTTGCAGAGGCAGAGCAGCTGAAAGGAAGAAAAACAACAAAGGAGGAGACAGACAGACACAAAGTCAGTCAGACAGACAGACAGACAGACAGACAGACAGCATGATGAGTCCGGATTCTTCACAGTCCCATTTTGACATCAAACCTGATCACTCTTTTCTGTGCAGATGCTACAATCTCTATACCAGTTATAAAGTACATATATAGAACATCATTAAAATATATCGGTGAATAGCTGCAGTCCATTAAATTCATAAAACTGCTCCAACACTTTATTAAAGCTAGTGTGTGAAATATTGTATGTTCAAGTCATTTTACCTGCTGTCAGAGCTTCCATACAAACTAACACTTCAGTTGCTCACAATGCTCACATTTGAACTGTCTCCAGTGCTTCTACCTTAAGCCGTCATTTCGACTGCTTTTAGCAGTTAAACATCAACTGACAATTCACTTGCTGACATCTCTAACTCTTTAACTGCAACTTCAACTGGTTGCATCTCTCACTCTTCAGCTGACAGTTAAGTACTTTTGGAGCTTCCACTTCAACTGAAATGTCATGCTTTCTGATTGAATGAGTGACTGACACTTGCAAGCATCAGATTTTAAATGCTAACACCACCAAACCAGCAGTATTTTCAGAAGTGGTCGCTATTATAGGCAAAATTATTTTACATTGCAGATGACACCACTTATTTTCTGAACATTTCATCTGAGTATCCTATAATGTTACATAGGAGGAGGCCAACTGTTGGGTGTATGCTGCTACTTTCGTCAGTTGGTTCATAGTAAAACTCCAGTAAAACCACTGGGGAGCAGCCATCTAAATTTTATCTTTTATTTTTTTCTTCCAAGTTTGTGATAGTCACATAAAGCACAGCTAATCAAAACTCTATTCTATGTTCATCAAATGCTATTGTCAGGTTTATGAAGCAAGTTAAATTTTATGACCAGTAGATGTCAGTAAACGTGTAACGATAGAAAAATGGGGTGTGTCTGTTAGCTAAAGAGTCTAAGCTTTTATTTTCCTTATTTTTAGTATCTGACACGACAACACACAGGTTAAGATCTGTAGTAGTATAGCAGTTGGCAGTGTTAGCTGTTTTTAAGAACTGCAGAAATACAACTGTATTGTTTATGAAGTCTTAAGCTAAGCTAACAGAGCTAACATCAGTTGTCAGCATTCTCACTGCATGTCTGCCCCTCTGCCCCTCTGTCTCTCCTCTCAGCCTCACTGACTTTGGTCACTGAGTCCTTATTTGACCCTTCAAAATTGAAATAAGGTCACAGTAGGGGCGTCAAAGCAGTTTGACTTGCCTCTTAATGCTTTTTGTGGTTGTTCAGCCATTCAAAACAATAGGTGTACTTCAAAATTTACCCGTCTGACGCTTTCATTTTGTTTGGGCCTGTACTCTGCATTGATTCTTTAACTGCTTTCACTTTCACTGATTGCTTTCATTGCTGTACTTCAGCTGAAACATCTCTTATTCTTGAACTGACAGTTGAACTAGCAGCTTCAACTTCAACTGATATTTCATGTCACTTGACATTTCAAATGTTCTCATTTATTACTTTTCAACAACTCAACTGCTTTCAATGCCTGTCTGTCACTGGACATGGAAATATCTGAACTGGATTGTTGAAATTTCAGTTGCCATTTCTGCTGCTGCCAGTGCTTACATACTAAAGTGACACTTCATTGCTTAAAGTGCACACCCTTCAATTGAAATTCCATTTGCTTTTATTGCTTACAACTGCTAATTTATCTGCTTTCGGTGATTACACTTTAGCTTCTTTAAATGCGTGTACTTCAACTGGAACCCTGTCTCCTACACATAACATTTGTACTTCACTAAACTGCCTCATTAATGATGTTGTTGTGGAAACATAATTGCTGCCTGGATTAGGTTCAGAGACAGCGTTCCTTTCAGGTAACTAAACATTACATTCATGCGCCATGCAGGCTTTGCAAGGAGGTGGATGGGAAAGAAGGTGGGCGCACAGAGTGCAGGACCTTGAAATCAGAACTGTAGGTTCAGCGTCAAGACTCCTACAGGTTTAGGCAAGAAAGCACTTTGGCTAGGGTTAGGAAAAGATCATGATTTTGGTTAAATGCTAATAAAAAAGATGATAATAAAACTATACACCAGTCACTATGAATGGATACTGTATTGCGTAATTGGTAATTAGGGCAGAAAACAACTGAAATAAGTTGTCAATGAACAGTTTGCTGATACATTCAGTACCAACATTTTTGCGACTTGCCAGGTTTGTTAATTAGCAACATTTCCTCATTACGTTAATAGAAAACCGACTCGGCTCAGCATGACGTTCCCTTCAAAACATATTTGCTGTTTCAAATTAGTTGCATATAAATGTAATTTCTAGGAGACAGGGATGTCAGCGGACATTTCAAATAGTTCCAAAAATTTGATTGCCATTTCTGTTGCTGTCATTGCTTACATGTCAAAGTGAAAGTGACACTTCACTACTTAGAGTGCACACACTTCAATTCGAATTCCATTTGCTTTTATTGCATACACCTGCTAATTTATCTGCTTTCAGTGATTACACTCAGCTGACACTTCACCCTTATGTGCTTCAGGATAACTCCAATTTTAGGTTTTCAGGTATAAATCCACAAGCAAAGAATTAACATTATTACATAAAAAAAAGCATTCTTTCCCCCAAAATTTAACATGACATATTTGGTATTGTCACTAGAATTTAAACCAACATTCTGTAGGTTTGAATAATACACAGCTGACAGAGCTCCCATTGCTAAGCTTATTTTAACATAACAGGTGTTGTTTCTCTGTTCAAACACATCTTAACATTTTATTCAGTGGCAGTGATGCACATAAACAGTGAACAAATGTTAAAAAAAAAAAAAAAAAGGCCTTCATTGTTGTATTTTGATCTGACACATCAGAGACGCAGACTCTCTCTGATGCTGTCATTCCAGACAAAATGATGCAGACCTTAGTGGCATATTGATTTTAAGTCAGGGCCAATCTGGAAATAAAGTGGAGTAGATATGTGGACCCGTGATCTGGTTGAGGTTCACTCAGGTGTTGGCGGTTTGGCGGTTGGATCTGCCCTAAGACTTCTAAATGAAAGGAAGAGATTGAACACTTTGCAGCAAGTATAAGCTCTGATGTAGCCTTGAACACTCCTTGATGCTGGTCTACATGCACCACTGCACATCTCCACCAATGGTCAATTAAGAGCGGATGTCATTTTCTTCTCGTGCCCCGCCTTGTCTACTCAGTTTACACTGAAAATAAATTGAATCTATAATCCATTATCAGGGGGCAGATTACTCTCCCCGCTGCAAGTTTCTCTAGTTGCGATGATGTTTTATCACCTCATCTGTGTTCAGTGGACCACGAACTCTGATTGTTGATTGCTGCACAAGATGGTTTATAATTACCAATAAAACACAGATGTTCTAGCACTTCAGTGAACAAAAGCTGTAGCCATTTCACATGTAGAAAAAACCCAACTTAAGTTATTGATTTGATTTTGGGGGAGGGGGGCTCCCATGCTGATGTCATTGTTAAGACTTAAAAGTCCATCCATCTTCAGAACTGAAATTGATCCCCCAGTGAGCAACTACATCCTTCTGGGTCTCAAAAAAAAAAAAAAATCAATGTAACACAGTTTTCCTCCAGCTTAATTGAGGATAATATAGAGCGCTGGCTATTGTGATCATGAAAGGAACTGAGGAAGAAGAAGGGGAAGGAAAAGAAGACAAAAAGGAAAAATGGCTTGTAAATGAATGGGTAGACAGATGATGGACCCATCCACACGCAGACACATACAAATTGTTGCCCTTTTGACAAATAGGATAATGAAAAAGAATAACCCAATCACAGTGTTAAATCTCTGACTGATCACTTTTCTCGGACAGGGGGGATGGACTAATGCTGACAGATTGCAGGGAAGCTGGCGTACTGTTCAATCACTCTTGCCCCAGTCCCTGCGGACTCTTTATGCTTCTTTGAAGGATATGGAGTGGAAATAACAATGTTTGAAGTTACCCAAGTTGATGTCAGTGACACTCCTCTGGCTGTACCGCATCAGCCACAGCTGGCCTGAGCAGGCAGATGAGGAAAGAGAAAACTTGACTTCTAATAAAACATGGATACATTGCTGAGATGAACTTTTTAGTTTGATTAAAAACAATATTAAATGTCAAAAGGCCCACAAGCCACTGTGGTGTTCAGTACACCCAATAACCAATAAGTGTTGGATAGAACAATCCACAAACAAACACATTTTAGTGTTTTAAGGCCTTACCATGAGAGGAAAGAAAAATATGACTTTGTCCTGGAGCTGATTTATTGAAATTAAGCGTTTAAGCATTTATCGGGGTTTAACAGGGTTTGCGAGCATATGTGTGTCAATTAATGTGTGTAATTAATATGTGTGAAAAATTTGCACTGAAATGAATGAAAACTAATTCTGTGGGATCTTATGAATGCTTGCACACTGCTGTGGAACATTTGTGTGGGGGAAAAAATATTCAACGGACCTCGATGTTAGCTGGTTTCCACATGCTTGAATATATGTTTGACCAATTAAATCCTTTGTTCCAACTGATGTAGGACTTCCAAGTCATAGTTAGGTTGCTGCCAAAATAAGGGAACATTTTATCAATTTGTCTTCTACTTCAGCTAATGTGATGAAGATTCTAATGTAGATGATATGCACTTGCTAATGTTATGTATGTTGTTCACAGAACATGTCAATACAGCACATGGCTTATTATGATGCAGAATGATGTCATCAGACCACTGGGTCTGTCGGACCTTAAACAAACCTTTTCTGGTCGGCATTGTATAGCATTCCATGCCTTGAGAAGAACAAGGTACTGAATAAGGTTTCTTCATGGACGGGTGATTGTTTATCAGATCGGGGCTTTGATGTTTGGAGCAGCTGAGTGGTGTTGTTGCTAAGTTATCAGACATTGGCCATATATAATATGTCATATACAGATGACCCCAATCAGTGGCAGGCAGGATGAGAAACAGGACTTCGGAGCAACAGGCGTTAGTTTTTGGAATAACATTCTCTGACATTAATTATGAGGAAACTTTTTTTTTTTTTTTCCCCAGATGAAAATGTACCACAGCAAGACAGATTAGTGTACTGGGCCTGTTGTGTGTAGCTGTCATACTGTAAACTTGAGTGCAGATTTTCTGTATTTCTGCACCACATTCTCACATTGCAATGGTGAGAACTCTTTAAATTAAACTGAGATGTGCACTGATATTTTTGCCTGATGATGCAGTTAAATGCAGAGTAAAGGCAAGGAGGTCACCAAAAAGATTGGAAATCATCCTCTGGGGACCATGACGTATATCCAGAGCAAAATTTATGGCAACTAGTCAATTTGGAGTTATCTGGCTGTGGGACATTGTTGGTGACAGACTGACAAACCCTATATATAGATAGATACTTAAGTTATCCTTGAAGGGAAATTCACATGTCATGGCGTGTTGGCCACTTCCCTACTTCCTATCCTCTTACTTCCGGTGCCCGATCATGTTAACAAAATCTGTCTGCAGACAGACAGACATATCACTACCTGGCAAAATACTCAAAATGACTTCTGTGGAAGGTGAAAACAACATCAGTTGTTGCAACCTTGTCATGGCTGGTAATCTGATGTTGTTCCATACAGTATCTATGTGTGTTGGTTAGATACATATTTTCTGATCTTGCATCACTATTAAGGTTTAACAAATCGGTTGATATTATAGGATAGATAGGTAGAGTCACCGTTTGGGTTAACATTACTCCTTCATTAAGGTGGAGGGGCCATCATTGTCATAGTAACAACAATAACCACTTTGTTACAATTAGGAAAGGAGCATGGTAATGGTTATAAAAATCAAAGTTGACTTTTGATTGGTGAATGCCTAAACATAGTGTAAAAATGGAAAAGTTTAAAAACCTTAATTGTATTTCACCTTTTAAAAATGGACCATCCATGGACAGCCGCGGCAGAGTGCTGTTTGCAAGATTCTGTTTGAATACATCTAAAATAAGAGCCATAATAACTAGAACATTTATTCTTTTTGCAGCAGAAATATAAGGCTCCTGTCTTCACTGTCATAATGTCATGACCTTATGTTACCTCGTTACCTCACCTTACATGCTGTGCAAATGTAGTATTTTGCCAGAATTTCCTGGGGAATTTCCCAGTAATAGCCATGGGAAATTGCTGTTTACATAATCCTTTATATATTGATGTAAAATAAAAACCATAATAGCTAGAACATTCATTTTGTAGCAGAAAGCTAGGGATTTTGTCCTCCCTGTCATCATGTTATATGCTCGTAATGATGCACGGTGGCGCCAGAGAAATAAATGATGAATCCATCACAATGCCTTTGTACTCTGCTTATTAAAATGAGCACACCTCAGAAACAAAATGATATATATAGTTCAAATTAATTATTCTAATGATTATGGAGTGTTAATAAATATTTTGTTATGTATCTACATTGAAGAATCTTTTGGATCAATGTATTTTTCTTTTGCGAAAAAATTTGTCGATTTCTTTCATTTCTTTAATGACACAGTACCAACATCTTTATTAGTTAAAGGGGTTTTTTTGGGGAGTTTTTCCTTATCCGCTGCGAGGGTCATAAGGACAGAGGGATGTCGTATGCTGTAAAGCCCTGTGAGGCAAATTGTGATTTGTGATATTGGGCTTTATAAATGAAATTGATTGATTGATTGATTATTATGGTCTCCTAATTGACATAACCTATTAGCTTAGATTGTACAGATTTTAGTGATATGAAGCATTTGAAGATACTCTAAGAAATAACATCACAATAGGCAAAAATACCAATGTGGGCCCTGGTGGACCATTTCCATTGCAGAGCTTAAAGGGTTAATTGAGCAAGGGTGTGTTTTATTGCCTATGAATTCAACTTTTTCTTTGTTAGAGGGAAAACTGCACAGTATTGCTGTAAAGACTGCCATTTGGCTGACTTAGTGTCAGGTGTCGCGATAAAAAGTTCAGCAGAAGTTTTTAGATAAAACTGTAAAATACCTTGAAGAAGCGATTTGGTTTATTGTTTTGATTCATAGGTCTAGAGTATGGGTCCATGTGAAGTGTGAATTTAGGGGAAACAAGTATGAACCAAAACCTATAGAACTATGGTAATAGAATGCATGTATGGTGGCCTGTACAAGTATCTACTACATGATTGAGCACTGCTTCAACAGTGCATCTCATTTTATGACAATGTGGATGTGTTTGTATACTACTTTGTTGATGAAGGATGAGTGTTGCTGTTTATGCACAGTGTGTTTCATTTTCTCTGAGGGATATATCATTTCATACAGCAATCTACCTGTGTGTTTTCATCCATATACTGAATGTGTGCTGGTGCACTTGTGAGCTTGTTTATATAGCTCTATGCTGGTTCAGTGCAATATGCTGTACCATGTTGGTTTAGGTTTACAGCTAACTCTGGAGACATGTGTCTCTTGTCACCTTTGGCAGGAATGGAAAAGTACTAAATTATTTTACTCAAGTAAAAAGTGTTGTTACTCAAAGAAATTACTCAAATAGAAGTGAAATAACCGTTAAAAAGGTAAAATGGTGGGGCAGGGGGATGTGATGATGATGTTATATGACAGACCTGTTAAATTAAGATATTAAATGAAAGAGCTATAGACACCACAGAGGGTGCAACAAGCAATATTACGCCACAGGATAAAACATCTCCACCGCAGCCAATGCAGACATGTAAACAATAAACTCCAAAGCAGCTGCAGCCATAAACACACAGCAAAAGAGAGCCTTTACGCAACACATAGCACACACACACGCACACACGCACACACACACACACACACACACACACACACACACAAAACACTATGTTGCTTAGCAACATTGACGTTCTCCTCCGGAGAGTGAGGTACATTCATCTTAGTGAGTTTGTTGTTGTACTCACCTGTCGAACATCACTCTGCAAGCCTTGAGCACTGTGAAGTCCTCTTCAGTCTGCTTTGGGTTCAACTTCTCTGCCTGTTTGTCCTCAGAGCTTAAAGGGGAACTATAGCCATTTTCAGAATTCATACATGTTATTCCTATGATTTGAGACAGTCTAAAAATATTAGTCAACATGAACAACTCTCTCTCAAATCGAAAAACTAGAGTGCTAAAACTTAAATTTTAGATGTCACAGGGTATTAAGTCTGAATCTGCTTCATTGACAATAAATTGGAAAATATGCTCTAGGTGACACTAATGCAGGGCTTAGACTACTCGACATTTTTGTCAGTCACCATGTCAGATTAGGTGATTGTGGAGTTATAACATCTTACTGGGACTTGGCCAACAGACACGACAGACTACACGTTGGTCCATGACCAATCATCCTTGGTTGTCTTTCATAACATGTGTGATGTCATCGGATTATTCTTGTCTTATTTTTATTATCATTACTATTATTTCAGTCACTGTGGCTGTTCATGTGCCAGCTGAAATGTTACTGTAGTAACACAAAAAGCACCACTAGATGAACGGACCAACATCTGAAGTACTGCATGCAAACTATGCATGTCACTGAATCCTCCACAAGAGGTTCCTTCAAATGTTTCACAATAAAAGCCTTTTTTAGAAAATGAAGAGATTATCTCAATCAAAATTATAAGGGGCTTTTAATTTTAAATGGGTTCAGGAAGTGCTGAGTTTGAACTTTACCAAGGCAAACAAGAGTGGATTTAAAGTAAATGTAATAAAAAATACAAAGGGAATAATAAATAAAGGCCTGTTTGTAATGTGGTCTGTTTCAAATGAAGCTGGTGCCCTCTGCAGGTGTGGTAAGTTAAGGCCCAGCCACTATTTGTTCATTTTATTCCTTTATATCCTCCATTATGAAGAAAAAACATTCTTTGCTAGCTTGATGCTACTGGCAGTAGGCTACTTACTGGGTTGCTAAAGTCCCTCTGCTGTTTCACACCATCAATTTTCCCTTTTTATCTGTGTGGTAACGTTCTTAGAGTAAAAAAATCAAAAAGGCTGGGATGTTGTTGTCATACAGTTGTCCACAGCAGCAGATTGCTCTTTGTTTCTACTGGTCAGTTGACATCTGTGACGGGAAAAGTCATGGAAGACATAAAGAAACTCAAACATGCTAGGCTTTCTGTTGTCATTTACTATGACACACCACATGGGATTAAACAATGGATTATCCCGTACGACACTCATTGTCATTCTTAATCCCAGCTGATATGGTACGACGTCGGGCCGATATTGTGTAGTCTGAACCTGGCATAGGAGCACCTACAGTAGGGGAATGTTCTGAGTATATGGGTACCTTTTCTGTTTTAGAACAGAGAACGCTACAGTAGAATAAAGCTCATTTTGGTAAAAGAAAACAATCATTCTGTGGGTCCAAAAAAATCAGGCTCCCAGACTTCATACCTAACTTTATAACCCAATGACATCACATTTGAGACTTACTTCTCAGTTTTCTGGCTTTGAGAGAGATACTGATTAAACTTTACTAGGCCATTTGAAAAACATACTAAAATTCTTAATTTAGGTGGTGTTCCCCTTAAAGATAACCAGTCCACTAAGCCTTTCTGTCCCACTGCACAGTGAAAGCAGAAATCAACTGGGTCACTTAGTGTGTTGCCGGGTGGTGCATTAAACCACTGATTTATTAAGGTAGATGCGACCTTTGTTTCACCAAGCCCAGGTAAAATAATGCTAACCGTAACCCTTAATGACATAGATGCACTGTTAGACAAACTGCTAGGCTCGGCCCAGTTGCGACTGCACCTTTACACCCCCTGACACTCGGCCAGTTGATGTACATTTAAAAAACATATATGTTTTCCAGAGTGTCACCTCTCTGGATGTGGAGCTCTGCTGTCTTGCAGCTAAAGACACACCAGCAGCTTCTTCTCTGCTGCAGCTGCTGATTTGGTAACTCTCTGCTTCATTCTTACAAAAGTCATCATGACTTTTAATGTGGTCTTTTATTTTTTAGGTTGTAACGGAGCTGACTTGATATGTAGCAATGAACAATACTTGGGATGAAAAATACTGAGCAAAAGTAAAGCAACTGATTAAAAAATGCCCCAAAAGGTACAAGTACACAAAACATGATAACCCTTCTTATGATGACCATATCTGTAAAACACACATAATGCTCCCTGATGCACTATATCAACAGTCATACAACATTATAGATGTGACTTATAATGAAAGTGTCAAGTGTCTCATGGGTGCTCTTGACTAGTTATGAACTAGGATGACTGATGGGGCTTAAAGTGCATTATGAATACCTGCAGTCGCCTATACACATTTCAACAATCAACTGTAATAAGGACTTACAGTATGGAGTAGTATAACAGTCCATGCAGTATCATAAGTTATCATTGTATGTGTTAAGTAAAGTGAAGTACATATTGATGCATCTATAATAATGCATGCTTCATTATAAGGTTTCATTGTTGTTGTTAAAGTGTGATGCATTTTCATGTATTTAAAACAATCTATGCTGCATCGTAAGTGATTAATATCCATCATACGCTAGAATACTTTGAAAAACACTTTTAGAAGACTAAAGTCTGACACACTCCCACACCTAGACACAATGTGATTTTGTGATTTTGCAAAAACTGGGGATCTTGCAGGGTCACTGTTTGCAAAATTGTTAACTTTAAAGAAGAGAAAAAAAGTGGACAGAAATTGTTGCAGTCTTTAAAATCCCCAGTGAGTATGCTACATGCTTTAGCTAGCTAGCTAACTTACCATCCCCATGCCAAATAAGGTTAGCCTGCTTGTGAGCTAGCCTCTACGGTGGTTAGCTATAGCATACAGTGTACTTACAGGGGATTTGAAGAGCTGAAGAATATTCTGTACCCTGAACAAGTTTTGTGGATTAAAAAATTACACTGGACTTCTTGTCAGCATGAGGGTCAGTAAGTACTGTCTTCTAAAGTGGCCATTTCCTGGGGCGTCGGTGGCTTAGTGGTAGAGCAGGCGCCCCATGTACAAGGCTGTTGCCGCACTCCAGCCTGTGGCCCTTTGCTGCATGTCACTCCCTCTCTCCCTCACCCCCCTTCAAGCTCATCTGTCCTATCAATTAAAGGCTTCAAAATGCCCAAAAAATATCATAAAGAGGACGGCTATGAGCTGAAGTGCGTCCGTTGGACTGCTGCTGTGCAATCCACTATATTAAAAAGAATTATACTTAATAGTGAGTGCTGTCAGGTTTTTCTGCTGTGCTGTAATTTTTTGGACTGGCACCCAATTACACTTTGAGACTTTTGTGCGAGCACGCCAAGTTTGTTGAAGACTTATCTCCATACACAACAGTACTAGCCAGCCGGCCGTGACCTCCCCAAGATGGCGGCGACCTTGACGCATTGCTGAAACAGGCCGAAGCTGTCAACAAGGTATCTACTGTATATGATATCTATGGAAGCAACTGTGTCTGTTCTCTTGGACTGTGGAAAAGGAGGAGAAAGTTGTGGAGTTAACAGAAGTGCCTCTTCGACATGTCCTCCCATTTGTACACTAATAGAGGAGAGAAGGACAAATGTGGACAAAATTATTTTCGGCTCTCGAAATTCCCTTTAAGTACACTGTATGCTATAGCTAGCTAGCTAGCTAACCATCCTAGAGGCTATTTGCAAGCTAACCTTAGCTACTGGAATGTTAGCTTTTAGCCTGCGAGCTAACTGTATGTTTCAACTAAAGATTATTAGCTCCAGAATCACATCATGTAACCACTTGTATGAGTGAAGCAAGAAATGTGCAACTTGTAGACTAATAGCAAACATGCAAGTAGCTAACGTTAGCTTAAAGTAGGCTAACCTTTATTGGGACGGGGCAGTTAGCTAGCTAGCTAGCTATGGCATATAGCATACTCACTGGGGATTTCAAGGGCTGCAATAATTTTCGCCCACTTTCTTTTTCCTTTTAGCAGAAGCAAAGAATCTTCCAAATAATAACCCTGCAAGATCCCCAGTCTTTGCAAAATCCTATTCTGTGACTAAAAACTCTCTGACTCATGACACAGTCGTTAGATGTGAGAAGGTGTAAGACTTGAACCTTTTAAAAGTGTTTTTCAAAGTATTCTAGGGTATGATAGATAATAATCACTTATAATGCAGCATAGATTATTTCAAATACATGAAAATGCATCACACTTAGCACCAACAATGAAACGTCACAATGAAGCATGCATTATTATAAGCCCCTTTTACACTGCCAGATTTTCTGCGAATGTTGGGCCGTTTTGCCGGCAAGCTGCGAGTGTTTAGACACACAGAGCCAGATTGGCGAGTTGATCCGAGGTGCCCAATTTTCTGCCTCTTAGGGTAGTCTTATTGGCAGAACCCTTTTAGTTTAAACAGGCTGAGGCGGCCTTCCGCAACGGGAGGGGCTGTTGAAGACTTGTGGGAGGAGCTGTTGATGACTCCGCACATGCGACCCACTGGTGGTGGATAAACAGGAAACAGCCGATTGCAGGAATTAGCGAGCAGCTAGTAGCAAGAGGGAAACACAAACCTGACAGACACTGTAAAGATGAGCAACTGGGGAGACAAGGAGTTGCGCAGCCTCCTTGTCCTCGCAAACGAAGAGGCCATTAACCGGCAGGTGACGGGGACGGTGAAGAATGGGCCGACTTACGAGAGAACTGCCGAAGGACTGACTAGCCGCGAATTCCCTCCCACGTCACTATTTACGTCACGCTGAGCTACACGTTTTGTTACTTGCTCACGCCCCCCATTGCCCAGAAAAAGGCGAATTCTGTATTAACAAAAGTAGGTAGGTGGCATTTTACTGCACTCCCCATTTTGTTTTTATACTGCCAATGCTGAAAAAAGACTGATTGGGCTTTCCTGCAAATTTGCACGATTCCTATCTAAAACAGGCTATAGATACATCAATATGGACTTAATTTTAACACATACAATGATAACTTATGATACTGCATGGATTTTTATAGCATTCTGTGAGTCCTTAGTACAGTTGATTGTTGAGGATTGTTGAGGATTCATAATGCATTATAAACCCCATCAGTCAACCTCCAGTTTATAACCAGCCAAGAGCATCTATAAGACACTTGACAGTTATAATTCATATAAGTCACATCTATAATGTTTTATGGCTGTTGATAAAGTCTGTTAGTAAGCATTATGTGTGTTAATGAGTGCAGTCATAGAGCATCATAAATGCATTTTAAATCACTATGAATGCTCTCATAACACATTGTGGACTTGGTCTTCATAGAAAGTATTACCAAAAGAACTGATTTAAAAATGCCCCAAAAAGTACAAGTGCACAAAAAACAACTTAGCTACAATGAGCAGTATAAATACAATTTTACTTCCACCCCTCTTTGAATGTGTACTATTGCCATATGTTAGAGTTGGTACCCAACAACCCTGTCAACTCCCCATACTGTATCAATACTGTATATCATTGTCATTTTGCCATAAGAGAACAAAAATCTTATATTCTGCAACTTTATATCAATACCATGGGATTGTCACACTGATGAATGTCCACTGTCTTTCACTGGTTGCTGTGAAAAAGCAGTAACAGCATACTTTGATTATTAAAGCCTTTCCAATTTGTTGTGGATACTGTATGTTGGGTTGACCTTGAAACCCTCCATTATACAAAGTCATGTACCTTGTTTCAGGCTTCGAATGTGGAATAGAACAAGAACTGTGTGTTTAGAGTGAGCACTGTTGACAAAGTGCCACCTACAGAAACTTGATTAACGGTAAATCCCAAATCAGAAATCCCAAGCAAAAAAGCAATCACAGAAGCAGTCATGCTGTTTGATTGACAAGTGATCTGTGGAAAGTGCCGTGCAAGAACAGAAATGAGGTGTAAGCAAAGAGATTTGAGGACAAAGGGAAAAGAACACAACAACAATGATTATTTAGCAGTGATGTGTCTACAAACTACAGTAGAAGACAGAAAATGTATGTGAAAGGTTGACTTTGGCATCTTTTATGATGTACACATGCTGTACAGCACTGTTTTCATCCAAGTAAGTATCCATATGGTATTTCTATATTGCATATATGTTTCGGAATGTAAATGCAACCTTAAAATTTCTACCTCAAACCCCTGAAGCTTGGAGCAAACGTCTGTAGGGTTTAAAGCTGCAGCAGAGTATAAAGCCAGGTTGCACCACAGTGCTGGTGCTTCCTTCTGTTTGACGCTCACACACACACACACACACACATATGTAATGTGAAAGGCACTATAAAGCTAGGCCTCCCATTGAATCCAGTGTGATTGTACACACCACACTCTGCTCTGAGATTAGTTCACCTCTCTTGCTCAAGGTTAACCCTTAATAGCAGCAATGAAGATGCCTTTGTAAGTAAAAGAAAAGCGTCTATCTGTCTTCAATGTTGTCACCATGAGCTTGAATGAATGAATGAATCACACCACAATAAATGGCTTTGCTGTCGCTTTAGACAATGAGATCTGTAGTAGTTGGTCAGAAGTGAGGCAGTTGTATGTGTGACTCTACAGTAGTGTTGTAACCGTACTGGAATTTCTAACTTCATTACAATACTAGGGATGTAATAATGTCCTGAGCTTTTGCGATATCCTGATAAAAATTGTCTCAATACTGTCGTGGGACTGTGACAAAATCTACCACAGTATTACACTGTTATTATTTTTGCCCTAACCTACCATTTGCTTTTGTTGACATCGTCTTGGCATTGGTGTCCCGTAACGTCAACAGTAGATGCAGGGGGATATCTTGTGCATAATATGTAGACGTGAAAGTCCATTGATAAAGCAGTGATATGTGACGACCTAGGATGAGAACCTGTTGCTCTTTCAGGTGCTCTGTAATTCAGCCTTGAGCTGCGTTGTCTCTTTGGAGACTTCATAGAAGAAAGCCATAACAATTTATCCAACACTGAATGTCTTCTGTGATTATATATCTATTTTCCATGTCAAAATCATTTGTTGTGTTGCTGTGTTGGACTTTTTATCTTGATATTGTCAAACTGCAAGTTTCTGGTATCTTTACATCCCCATACAATACCTTGAAATATACCACAGGGGGAAAAATGACATTGAGGGCATATAATTTAAAATTTAATTCATGGGTACATATAACACAACTATAACATGACAACTTTTTTGTCTTGGGTAGTAGTAGAGTCAAAATGACTGCAGTAAAAATGAACAATAAGAGAGAAAGCTTGGCTGGTACAGGTGTATCAATAGTGCAGAAAATGAGTTATGAAACAGATTCCAATACTCAGAAGTGAAATGTGTCAAATAAATCAATATCTTTGACCACACTGCTCTACAGCCTCATTTGAATTTGCAAAAGCTTTTTTTTTCAGGGTGGTTGATTGATGCTGCTGTTCTAATAGGAAATTACCAACTGCCAATAGCTGACCATTAATGTGCCCAAAAATTGAAATTTGACCATTACTGCACACCATATGATTTAACAATTCAAAAGGGCAAGCAGGACTAAATATTTGAACCTTTATGTACTGCGTATGGATGGAAGGGAAGGTCATTACAATATTGTCAAATTTACCGAGCTGCAGTCTTTTTATAAGGCTGTTCACATAATGTTCGCCTTGTGGCAAACTGGTATTTGGTACCAGTATATATCCAAATTCCAGATATCTGAATCGCTGCCCGCATCTCCTGTTCGTTCAGTGATCCAGATAGGTTCAGTGTTGTGGTATATTTCCAGTGGTTGGAGAAATATTTGACCAATCAGAACTTCTGTGGGTGGGATTAGACCAAAAATGGTGTGTCATACTTGCGTTTGGACATTATCAAGCTAGTTTGCTGTCTCTGTTAAGTAGCTGTCCGTTAATCACTCACTCTACAGCGGGAAACAGCACTTCAAAATAAAAACTTTGTGCCGGAAATTTACTGTGCTTAAAAATATAGTGTGTTTTTTACAAACTTGACACGTTCTCAAGTCCATTCAGAATGGACCCACAACCCACTAGCTGAGAACCACTGTGTTAAATGATGGATATGTCCGTGCTACTGATTGGTAAGGGTAACACAGGAAATCCGATAGCAATAATACAATTCCAGGCTGAGTGAATTAGGTGAAGCCAATTCACTGGTATCAAGTTAACCAGTCTTGACCAGGTTATGCACTCCAACTGATCCTGTGCCAAAGTAATCACAGTCGTTACGGTGGTTGAAGTCTGTTCTTTGAATGTAGCCCCAGGCCCACTGCATATCGTTTGTGCCAACTGATGCGCTCTAGTGCCCGCCAGTGCCAGCCTTCACAATTACATCAGTGCTGTTTGCCTGGTGGGTGTCTCTTGAAAATTGGCAACATCAAGGTCAGTGAACGGCTTTGTGTTGATGATTGGCTGTGGTCTGTGTAACCAACACTTCTAATTAACTGTTGGTCACAGACCTTATGCCCAGCTGACATGGGAACTCAATCTTAACATTGCTTTAATTGCTACTCCTGGGGTGACAGCCACTGAACCTATGTAAAACAAATATAATGATGTTAGACACTCATTGTAACCTATTGTGGTAGTCCTATTGTTCCATCTTAGTCAAGATATGTGTAGCCTACATTTTAAAATAAAAGACAATGTGTGGTTGATTCAGGATTCTTTATTTAAACAGCACCAAATGTCAGCAGTGTACAAAGTAATCTGCCAACTTTCTTGATTTATTTAGGTTTTCTAGTAGGATTTCTGGTGCTTGCCTTAAATTTCTATACAGTACTAACAACAGAGTAGACGTACAGTGGCTCCTGAAAAGACGAGCGCAGCAGTGTGTACACATCTGTGGTTGCTGAAAGCGAGCACAAGTCTACGGAGGAGATAAGGTGTACTAAGACGTTTCAGGTTCTTAAGATAAATCTGACAAGGCAACCAGGTTTATCTATTTTTTTGACACTGTTTTCAAACATGTACAGGGAATGATAGGTCTTTTCAAGCTTTCAGTGACTTACCTCACTTTTGTTTCCAAGATCATGTACGCAAGATGGCCAGTGTATATCGAGGGCTAATGTTGCGTTGGATTGTAAGTTCGCAGGGGCTGACATGACTGTTCAGGGAGAGTCTGTATGTTAGTCAGGTCTGAGAGACAGACCCTTAAAAAATGATATAGGAAGTTTGTTGATGTATAAACGTTTCTAACTGTAGTAAGTAAATATAGCATGTTGTTTCTTTCTTGCAGCACTTTATTTACAATGGTAAATTGCAATGCAATGGTTCCTCAAAAGCATTTTATGTCTTACAAGGACCTTTCTTTCACAGAAGGGGCTCTGTTTCAGTCTTTAGTCCATTTAGCTTGATGGATATACCTAAATATGACCAATACTTTGTCATTACAACACATTATACAAGCATGCCTTCTGGCTTTTATACTAGGCTTATACTAGTTTGCTAGTGTTGACAGCCATTTTTAGCATACATATAAATATACATAAGCACTCAATACTTGAGAGGACATGAGCAGGTGAGTCTATACTCTAAGCACGTAATACAGTATGAAAGTCAGACTTTAAGCAAACATAACAACCTAGTGATATACAGTTAACTAAGAACTCAGCCAGAAAATGTTGCATTTGCACATTTCTGCAAAGCCTGGATATGTTACATTTGTGTGTTATTATGTGACATTGAAAGGAAACATTTCAACAACACTGTGGCTAACCTGGTTAGTTTTAAGAACAGAAACACTTGGTTATGGTTTGAAAAAGATAATGTTTTGGTTTAAAATACCCAGTGTTGGGAGTGTAATCCCCAATGGAAAAGCAGCGATGTCTCAGTAAAACACAGTCACCTTTTTGGCATTATTCCCACTAGAAAAAAAGTGCAGGTCACTACAACACATCCACTTTTGGTGCCTAAGAAGTTGCAGGAAACACAGCAATGACTCGCTAAAACACAACCAGATTTGTTGTTTGTTGATCTCCAACAGTGGTCTGCAGTCGTCTTAAGCTTGGTAGGCATCTCAATTGCTATTATACAACAGTTAGTTCCGGCCAGGCAATCTGATTGGCCGAGATACAGTAAAACCGTGATGATATTGGAGTACAACATCACGGTTATTTCACTCTGTATGTATCACTCCGCCTCACAGCTGATTGCAATCAACAATCAAATCAAAACTGACGGTTAGTGTCAGTTAGGTCAGCAGTTGCGTTGTAGGCTAATTAATTCATCCACTGTCAAACAGCCAAAAATATGGATTTATTTCCTAAAATAAGTTTTGAATTGAACTATGAATGGTCATCAGAGGAAGATGAGGGAGAGGAGAAGCTGAATCCATCTGAGCACACATCCAGGTTTGTCAGTGTTTCATCAGCGGAGCTCAATGACTTGGAGAAAAGCAACATACTGTCAGATCAGAAGGCAGAGTCGGCTGTGCCTGTGAAGCGACAGTCCACCATGCAGTCACCAGAGACTTATTTCACCGGCTGCACAATTAATGGAAACGTGCAGATAAATGTGTATAAAGAGTAAGTGCCTGGCGCACCATGTCTGCGTTACATAGCAACGGTGACAGCGGAGTCCTGAGGGAACTATTTTTGTTGGCGGAAGACAAATAAAATGCTTAAATTATCTATTTTGTCCTCATTTTTCAACATTTCTTAATCAGCCTTGCTTATTTAACTGTTGAACTGTTGTATAAAAGCAATATCACACTCGAGCTCGTGCTGATATCGTCGGCCTGCGGCATCGTGCCTACGACCGAATAACAGCCGTGACGATATCACAGTACAACATCACTCCCTCTCGTGTGATATTGCTTAAACATACCATCTACCATCTCCTCAAATGTGTTACATTTTCAACAATAACATCGCTGTCAGTGAGCTTGTCTGGTAGCTAATCGCTACTAAGGAAGAACCTATACCTCAGGGTATGTGAAAAAAACTTGCCCATTTTTTATTATCATTTAGTCAAAAAACTGTGACAATGAAACCACATTATGCTATGTTTTAGTGTTTGTATGATTTTTTTTGTATGTTAATTTGGGAGGCTATGCATCAACACTAAGATCGAAACAGCTGTAAACAGTAATAATCGAATAGAGTGTGCCGTTCATTTTCAGCAACAGTTTGCTTTACAAGTCAGAAGGCACCCAAACCCTCAAACTCCAGTCCTCGGCATGACGCCTGCCGTGATGTAGGACTGTTATGACAGTGATGCTCATACAACTAATGCATGTGTTTTATCTAATTACTGTTTGATGAAAAGTATAATTTTCTTTGTTTTGTTTTGTTTTTAAATTCAGGCAGTTCTCATGCACTGTTCGTACATATTCTCACGAAACTTAATGCATCAAAATTTGTACCTATTCCAAGTAATCATGAGCCAGAAATTCATTTATAACCCACATATTTGGGAGGGCTGCCATGATGTGACCAATGCACGGACGGGAGTACAGAAGGAAATGGTCCCTTTAGGTGGTAGATAAAGAAACATCCCTTACACTTAAGTCTTCCATGATATTAAATGGCCTGTACTGTAGTCAGTTCCCACCCATTTAGCAATTGCTGTACTCAACTTCTTTGATCTAGTCTCATCCACAGGTCTATGGTGATCCACACACTCCAAAATAGTGCTTTGCCAGCTTTGGTGATGTGGTTGCCCATTGACATCAATCTGATTAGCTGCACCTGTATGCTCAGCTTGTAGGTGGTAGCTGAAACTTGAAGTGCTTTGGTGATATTTTAATTCAGTTTGACACAAGGTGCATATAACTTTTGTCTTGTCAACTGAGCCATCTGGGAGTAAAGTAAAATGAGACATTTAAAAGTGCAGTGGTGTCGATATTCTCAATAACTGCAGCAGCAGGAAGCTGCTGCTGTTGCTTTACTAAGTGTGCATCCAAATGTCACCAAAATATTTGACAATATACTGGAAATCAGCAGAATGGTGTGTAATTTTTTTCAGAATTTTATCATGAACGTTTTAACTGTTTCCAAAGAAGAGCGTGGCCCGGTAGAGATTTGGACGTAAATAAATGTGCATCTGTCTGTCAAAGGCCTTGATCCTACCCAGCTTTCAAGTTTTAAAGGTTCATGCTGGCTTGAACCCCAGGATTGCTGCTTGCAGCTATATTTATATTTATTGTATAAATTTCAACAGAGAGTGCAAAATATTGAACTGAGGGTGCACTGCATGCTTTTGCACCCTTGTACAACTGGGCCTAAAGAGAGAAACATCCATCATGTCAGAGGTAGATAACATGACTGGCTAATATGTTTTTTTTTGTTTTTTTTTTACAAAGGGCCAATCAGCTTTTAATAAATGCCCAAATATGCTGATGCTGGTGAGGGTTTTTGTTCCATTGTTGACAATGGTTGTCACAGGGCTTCCTCCCAGGATGCCAGGATTGGCCGTGAAGTCTGTGTTTATTTGCTGCTCTTCTTAAATATCATAATCAGGGTGACTGCATGGGACTCTGAGTTTTATGTAAATTGCATATAAGCCGATTACAAGTGAGGCAGTTCCGCTGTAAACATTATTTATTTTATGGACTTCCAATTTTCCCGACCAGATGCGATAAAGGGAAAATAATATTATGGCCATTATCATTGCATTGCATTATTGTAGTATTATGAGGATATTTCTCATGTCACACAAGGTAAGTAGTTTTTCTCCCAGAGACACAGCAAGTTTGTCTTCGGTGTAAGGGAGGCGGAGATGAGATAGATCGTTGGTTTGTATGGCAGTCCTATCAGCTTTAATGGTTATCGTGCAGTTTTCTGCCTTCTCCCTTGGAGAAATAAATGTTTTTAAAATGGTTTATGGTTGTTAAAAGTCTCAGAGGGCCTTTGAAATACAGGAAAATGGAAAGGTGAACAAGCCATTTATGCTCTTCTTTTCTTTATCTCCTCTTTTCTGCTCTTGACCAACATTGCTGACCTTCATATGGACGTGTGGGATTTCTTAAAAGTGAAGCTGTTAAAAGCAAGACTTCTATGTAGAAGAAACTAACACTGAACTAACACTAAACTAACACTGCACCAGACCATGCTATCCTTCAAAACTAGGATGCCTGCATGCACCCTGTGTTTCTGAAGATTTTGGTATGGTCATTATGGGGAGTTCTTGTCCATCAGAAAATAACTTAAAACTGAAGTTTAATTCTAGAGCCTTTTCTTTTTCTTTGGCAGCCTTTTGTAGAAGTATCACACTGAATGGGGCTTTGGTAATTTTCAACCTGGTCTTACACATCCGAAAAAAGCTGTCCTTTCATGTCGGCATGATACGTAGCTGGTTGCCACTGTTTATTGGCGACCGGTGGCATCAGGCGGAAACGCGGTGGAACAACGATGAAAGATAAGGTGGCGAAAGTCCAAGTAGGGTGGATGGGAGGGGTGGTGGATGGGTCCAACAACCAACAACTTTGACCAGTGTTCATAAGATTGGAAAGCCAAACCCTGTTCTTTTTTTACTAAAACCAACCAAGTGCTTTGTACACTAAACCCAACCATGTGCATGTGTTGGCTAACATAACCATATGGGTTTGTGATAGAAGGAAAGAAAACCTCAATTTACTGTGTTGTACCGACATAGTGCATTTATTTTGAAAGAGACTGTATGTAAACCGTACATTTCCTGTAAAAATAGAAGTGTATCTTAAAAACAGACAAGGCATGTAACGGCTGAAGTTGACAAGGCATCCCAGAATGTCAACAACCAATGCACCCAAGGTACCTTGCATGTTGTATGTGGAAAGTCCATGACCAAATATTGATATGTGATGAGGTCAGAGTGAGAACGTGTTGTAATTTATGCCCTGACCCTAAAATATTACATGATATCAAAGTCCTTAATATTCAAAACAGGTACCAACACTGTAAGTGCTGTACAGTCCTACCAACAATACCAGTACTAGTTGGTTTGTCCAGATTTAGAAAATTGATGGTAAATAGATTGGGTATTCCTGACGCTGAACCCAACGCGACCCATTGGAAACCTAAGAGTGGGTCCAATTTCGGCAAATATTTACAAATGATGTTTGGATTCAGGTGGGGTTTGGCCAACAGTACTTGACAAGGTGCTTCAAGTTCTTTTTGTATGTGTTGGGGTACTTCTTGTTCAAAGCGTTTGGTTTTTTTTGTGTGTTTGTTTGTTTTTTTTACGTGACAACACACAAACACAACATTTAGGCTATTTCAACAAGTTGTAACCATGGTAACAGTAATTCATGACAGGATAACTCACACTCAGTGCTTCAGCTTACATTAACTGTGTTGGGCTCAGGTTGGCCTGTACATAAAAAACAGAGTGCCTGTCAGGTTTGGGACGAGTTTAGACAGAAATATGCAGCCCATGTCGCACTCTAATGCCAAGGGGAAAATAAACCAGAGTTAGAGTTCAAACACAGGAAGAAATGGCTTCGTATGAGGCAGGTTGTATAAAGCAGTAATAGAGGACTCGAGGGAATCCTTCCCCATCTCCCTGACAGGGGTCACTGATGTAGTTGAAAAGCTCCACAGAGGCAAGGTGCCCAAGCTGGATGAGTTTCACCTTAAGCTGCTGAAGGCATGGAATTTTGTCCATTTGTTGTGGCTAACATGTTTCTTTTGTATCCTGCTTAAAGTGGGGACAGTCCCCATGGACAGAAAGATGGGTTTGGTAGTTGCATTTACCAAGGAAACTGGATGATGTGCTCTTGTAAAATGTATTTCAAGGTGCCACAGGTGAATGCAGGGCAGATTCAGTTGGTGTCCTGTAGAATCAGTCCCGAGCAGTGGATTTTCTCCTCACACAAATACCGAAAGGCACATGGGTGATTTGTAGACTTAGAGAAGGCTAATGAATGTGTCTCCAGAGGTCTTCTGTGAGGTACAATTCCATTGTTAAGTGTTGGGCCGATTGCAAATGTGGCATTCTTTCTAGATTATTTTGCAGTAGGTGTTAACCTGAAAACACCTCGGACCACTGCAGCACGGTGCATCATGCGAGAGGTGTCAAGTGCCGCCCCTAGCACACATCGGACATGTCGCACTGCATCTTGTTAACAGACAACCCCACAAAGTTATAACTACTGTTACTGAGAGATCTGTACGTCTTCCACGTCTGTGTTAGCTTAAAATCATGTGTGGAGAGCCCCTAATTAAAGTTGATATCTCACCTGAAAAGCTGATCTCCCGAGCTATGATTCGCCCGGCAATATCTTTTTGGCCATTGTCTTTATAATGTTGGGATTGTGGGTCATTTAGCTCAGGATATTTCTCAACTTCAACAACGTGTCTCTTGCCATCCAGTCATTGTCACACATGACACAGCAACAGCTGCAGAGTTCTCTTTCTGCATCCATGCTGAGGAGAGGAGTCAAGCTGCCATAGAAGCAAAGGACAAGAGCTGCTATGGGAGCTGGAATGTACATTCAGAGAGCGAGTGGGGGGAAAATGAATTTAATTTCGGGGGCGGTGAGGCTGGAAATAGGACAGTGGTGAAAAGTGCCGTGGAGTGGTGCGTCCAAGAGCGCCGCAGCACGTCTTGCTTACGCCAGTGTAGGGTTTAACATTGAAAATAATAGGGACACATTTTTTTGACACGTGGCGTTCACCACTGGTGTGTTTTAGCCTTTAGACTTTTTCTATCTCTTTTATCAATGATATGATCTGCTGCAGTAATGATTTCATGCCACAGTTAGCGATAAATATAATGGATGTAGCCACTACGATGTCAACCATTGTTTTGTGGACTCATGCTTTGAACAGGCTCCCAGGAAGTGCACCAGACTTTGAAGCCAATTTGAGAAAGTGTAACTGCAAATTCCTAGTCAGTCATGTGATGCTGTTGGACCGAAGGAGACCTTTTCCCATAGGCTTAAAATGGGAAAGAGATGCCTGTAAATCAGTGGATTCATTTTTTTAGGTGTCACGACCCCCATATAATAACACGTTTAACTATCAGATTTTGATCCATTAGGTGCAATCGTCTAGAAGAGCTGCACTCAAGTTAATGGAGGACTTAACCGGAAGTTAGGTGCTCTCCTCGCAGACCTTAGCTGCTATGCTAGTGAAGTCTCTGCTGTGCTTGCTCTATGAACCCAATAATGCAGCAGATCTGCGTTATTTTATACCTACAAAGTTGAACTTTTTTAGCTTTATGTGCCACTGAGCAACTTTAGGGATGAACAGGGCCCTATTTTTTTTGTACATCCATGGTTTTGAAACCTTACGTTTAGAAATTTTGGCTGTCACCATCTTGTTTTTTGGAGGCAGAGGTGACCATATATGGACAAGAAGGTAGAGCTGTTGAGGTTCAAGGAGGGGATCTGACGTATAGACTGGTGTGACCCCTCACAACTGTGTGACTGTCACTCAAAGCAGCCACACCCTTAATTATGCATAACTCACCTTTGAGCCAGCCTCAAGTGGCCATTGGAGGAACTGCAGTTTTTGGCACTTCCCCGTTGGCTTCATTTTTCAGCCTTGGAGGTTGCTGCTTGGTCAGTACCACCAAGGCAAATACTGCTTAGGAGGATCCCAAACTCTTACAAGTATAAATTTCTCACTAAAACTTTATTTTTGCCATCAACATCGTGATTTAAAATATTGGCTATAGCTTTTGGAAGCCTGATTTGTAAAATATCAGATATTGATCTTGAAGAACCCGTACTGATTATATCCCAGCTTAAATATGAACTATTCCCCTTATATGACATTAAAAGTGAGTATAAAAGATGTGAGGGAGACACCGTCTTCTCCCTGAGGGCTTGCAGCACCCATAGGCCCTGAAGTGCTGGCACTAAGGACACCATTCTCTGGCAGATTAAGTCACTGGTGATAAGAGCAAACCTCCTCTATCCTCCTCTGTCTCTCCCTCTGCGAGTCTCTCTGTCCCGCCTCTCAGCCTGCCCTGCAATCTGGAAAATTCTGGTTTAAAAATACTGCAACACTTCCTTTGTTATACTAAGCCCTTTTTTGTTCCCCCTCTACCGTATTTATTTTCTTGTTCTCCCCAAATAACAGCAGTGCCGGGATGAGCGAGCGGGAGAAATAGAAAAAGAAGGGAAAGAGTGTTTGGAAGAGAGAGGGAGGGAGGGAATACAGTATATAGAGAGAGGGAGCGACTCAGCACTGTCAGAGTGAGCAGAGAGAAGGAGAGGATGGCAGAGAAAGTTTATAAGGCATAGTTTAGGAGGAAACGCGTGAGAGAAGCTGGGGAATCTGTGGTGGCCAGCTGCAAGAGGGGAGATAGCGGAGAAAGGCTTTTAATTCTCAATCCCCACAGAGCCTTTGAAAATTACCAATCTTCTTATCACAGACGCAGGGCTGCTTATGCAAATTGTTGTGGAGTGGAACGTTTAAACGGAAAATTACTCGACAGCATTTTTTTTCTCCCCCTCTCCCTCTCTCCCTCTCTCTTCCACACAGAAAGCCTGTTTTGAGTCTCAGATAAGAAGATGAATTGCTCTCTCCGTGCTTTGAAGCGCGTCAGGATTTAAAGACTCCAGCCTCGGCTCTGGTCTAACGCGGCTGCTCTCGCTGCCTTTGTAGCAGAAAACAGGCTGGGAAAAAAACGGGAGAAAAGGCATTTCAAAACAACATAGATTCTGTGCTCCAACACAGCGTCAACGCCTGAGGAGACAAGGAAATATAAATATTCCCTAACCCCCCCTCTTCACTCTATTTACTTTAATATTTTTTCGCTTAACACAGTCAACACTTTTTTTTCTTTTTTTTCAGACATGGCAAGTAATTGACATGGATGAATAAAGCTCGTGTGCTGTGTGGAGGAAATGTTTGAAGCATTTGAAATCTAAATTTTACCACGGGCAATATTAGAAATGAAACAGAAAATAGTGTTGAAAAGCATTCAAGAGCTATAAGCACTTAAAGTGAAAATAACTTACTGAATGCAAGTGTCAATGGAACTGTGTGGTTTTACGTTTCTGAGCCTCATGTTCTGTGATCAAGTCGTTTTTCATGTATACTTCATTCCTCTGGATAGACTGACTGAGAACCTCTTGACTGCCATCTTGCTTACACTTTTCATTAACATGACATTGATGAATGAAACACTTTTAAGTGAAACAAAGAAGCTCAATGGAAAACTAGAAATTACTAGACCAAAAAAGATCATGAACCAATGAATAATTGTTTTGGAGAATTACAATATAATAAAAGAAATTATGTCATCAACATCCGTTAAATATAAATTAGAATTTAAAAAATGTAATGTTCCTGTGGCAGAACATGTATACCATTCATTAAAAGGTTGTCAGTAAATATCAAAACATTTTGTTAACATAAAAAACCAAGTACATTTACATAATGTGTAACTTTCAATCTTAAGAACATGAATAACTAGAAAAGTGCACTCAGGAGAGTGTAGATCTCTGCCAGGCAGCTGCATTTCGGCTACAATGCAGAGGCTGGAGCTGAGAACAGCCCTTATTCCCTGAAACATTCTTGTATTTCCAGCAGATGTGGCACAGTATATTTCAGAGGACACAATATGAGGATGAAAGTTTTAATAATAGCTTGAGCACAGCCATTAATCTTTGATCCATGTCACAACCAGAATTTGAACAGTATGAACTTTGTCTGTAGGCCACAGCACAACAAAGCAGGAAATAATAACAATAAACACAATTAATGGCATTGTATTGCCTTTGTCTCTGAAATATGCTATTGCCTTGTACAAAACATACCAAGAAAGAAACCATTTACCTGCCCACTTGAGCAGGCACCATACCTAATCATAGTAGAAGCACATAAATCAAGGAGAAATGACCAAATCAACAACATTTGCAAGTCTATGAAACTGGGCGGGCAAAACTCCATTTCTTAAAAGCTTCCAGTCTTGTATGATGCCGTGTGATGGACGGAGGACAACTGGATTGCAGCCATAGCAGCCGGAACATGGCACAGCTGCACCAAGTGGAAGTGTCTCTTCTGGCCCCCTTACAGTCAAGATGGTGGCAAAGATAACAAAAATTGTGATTCATTAACTTGTGTCGTGCCTAACTTTAGGGAATCATAACATGTCAGGTATAGAATTAATCTGCAGATGTTCTGGTTCAAAATGAGACCAGAGTTTTTAATGGATGTCAGTTTTAGAGTCACGACAAAAGGCCAAAATGTGACCTGCAACAGACAGTAAGGCATGTTGTTTTTAGCGGAGCCACTTTTGAGAAAACTTGCAGCCCCTACAAGCCGGTTAAAAGGAGTGAGGAGTGACAATACAAAACAGTCAATAAAACAGGTATTTCAACAATTGTGAACCACTGCAATCACTAGAGATTGTTAAGTCTACAGTTATAAATGTGCACAAAAAATGTCTGGATGATTGGCCCAGTAGTTTGCAGGAGTAGCTGCGAACTGACAAATACACATACTCGCATACCAAATGCATGATCCCCTCCACGCTTATGGCTGCAACTTTTAGAGTAAAAAATAAATGTATAATGTATGATTTGTATGGTTAAAACAAGTAGGCCTACAAGCATATACAATGTACAACCTGTAAACTTAAATTATTGTAAAAATGTGCAACTTAAGAAGTATACAGTATTAGGAATACACTGGCAAGACATCAACATTGGCTGATAGCCACCTTGTTGACTGCCATCTGCAAATAACGTGGAATTCACAGATGGCAGCAGCCGATGTTTTTCTGTTGTGTCATCAATTTTGCCCAGGCCGAATAGCAAAACTCGAGGCTAACATGGACAATAGAAAATCTGTTTAGGACAAAAAAGAGATCTTCCTGGGACACCGTCAGGAGGAAGGACACGTTAAACTCACTATCGGCACAAAAAGGAACACACCCAGCACAAATCTGTGTTGACATCAGTGGGAGGAGAGCTAGTTAGCTGTTAGCAGCAGGTGGCCACAACTAACTACTTGCATTGAGATACATTATGATGCGTTCAAGTTCTGGTCAGTAAAAATGAGCATTAGGTGAAGGTAAATTATAACATTCTCATGATGTGTTCAAGTGTAGTCATGAACAATGTAGTTTTTGGTGAGAAACTTGAATAAATACAGGTGTTTGAAGAAGAAATGTGTGTGTGTGTGTGTGTGTGTGTGCGTGCGTGCGTGCGTGTATATTCTGACAAACCTAAATACAAGCCACTATAAATCAATACAAAGTCAAAAACACTTAGTCACCAAAAGTAACACTCACCATTTCATCTCAGTCTCTCTTTGTCTTGTTTTTGTTTTTATTTTTTTTCCACCCAATTGTAACTTTTGAAGTTAAGCAAAAAGACAAGCAGTATAGGCTAGGTAATTGATAGCCCTACACGTGCTGAACAGATAAGTTCAGGAGAAGGAAATGATTTTATTTGGGTGGTTTACACCTGTCAGCCTTTTACCTCCCTCCTCTTCCTCCTCTCTCAGTCATGTAAGGATGCCATCACACAGACAAGAATAATGTGCAGCAGAGCCATCAAAGGGATGACTGCACAGCATTCTGATGGGGGGAAGCGCAGGCCACCACTGGACAGTCATCCCATTCAGCCGTTCCTGCATTTTATCTGTATTTGTCAGCGTGACCTTGAATCTTCTAGTTCCTCCACAATTGCGTTCGTCTTATCTGGTTTAAATGCCACTTTCCTTGTTCTATGGTGTTCCCTTTAAGATGTCTGTCCTTTTTTCTTTTTTCTTCATGGAAATTGCGAGTGCATATAAAGGTGTGCTGTGGGGTTGCACTGAATAAGCTGAAAAGCAACAAAATAGGGCAGTTGGGGGTGTTGTGGCTCTGTGGTTATTAAGCTGGAACTTGACATTTACAGGGCTGCTTATGCTCTATATGCGAAAATGGGGGTTTAGAGCTGAATATTTTTAGCTCTCATGATCTGACAAATCACTGGTTAAATCACTGCTGTAAACCCCCAGCAGAGAGTGTATGAGGATTTAATGGCAGACCAGTTATGCAAAGATTTAAAGCTGCATCATCATTTTCATTTTAGATGACTTGCCTTGGCTTACACAGCAGTGTAGCGTCCAATTGGGTCCTGACTAATGCTTGAACTCCACCTACCCACTGAATCCTTTCTCCCCACAGAGGCAGCTGAGGAAGAGGAAGTGCTACCTCCTGGTGGCCGGAGCCATCGTCCTCACCATCCTCATCATCATCATTGCTGTTTCAGCAAGAAAATGAGACCGGCCACTGTGGTAAGAACAGTCATCCACAATTCAACATGCAACCCCTGTGCCAGATATCTGACAATGTAAGTTCCTCATAAGTAATGCTGCTGCTAGGACTCGACAAATATAGTAGTTGCAAAATTATAGAGCTGATATTTGCCTTTTTATTAAAAGTGGGACATTAGCCAATTGTGATATCACCACATTTAATTGGTAGGGCAGTGAATTATTTTCCAGTTAAACACAGGCACACAACACACACGCACACACGCACGCACACACACACACACACACACACACACACACACACACACACATCATATCATAAATATCATTTGGGAGTGATGAGTGGTCAATTTTGGACTGAGTCTGTTCCAGTCTGGGTCAGTTTGTGTGCACCATAGACTGTATGTAAAGATAGACAATGCATCTTCACTTCCTCCCACTGTTCAGAAATGAAGATAAAATATCTTGCATACAGCTGCGGCCATCTTACACTGGTAACATCATCTTAATCCTGATAGTGAAACAAGTCATTTTGCGGCAGTTGTGACACTGAAAAAAAATATTGTAAATCTATTGGAAAAAGTCTGTTTGGGCCCAAAGGCATCATACGACAACATTGGGAGTCCTAATTCCATTTTCATTTTGGCCACTATGAAAATTGGCTGGGGGCTGGGGGAAAGTCCAGTATTGTAAGTGACGTTAGATTAGTTACATTACATGATTACAAGAAGGACTAAGTACAAAAAATTAAAAGAAGTCCATGTTGACTTTTTGTTGACATGGGACATTAACAGCAGTCTCCTGTGGTGGTTGACCCATCCACCATCCCAACCTCCTCACTTCATGGTCTCTCTTGCTCTTTTTACTACCTTTGGCCATGTAACATTACCACTGTCCACGGTGTGATGTCACTAAACCAGGGAGTGTGTGTGTCCATCACAACAAAGTATCCTAATTGACTTTCCTTTGTTACTGTGTCCAAGGTGTCAGTACTGGATTTCAACGTAATATGTGCCACTGCCATGTAATGTGGTGTCAAGAGGTCGCGGTCATTTCATATATTTCTGTGAGACCAGATTGCAGACAACAATTTGTCTGCTGATAGGGAAGGTAGTTTAGTTACAGTCATAATGGCTAACTTAATAGCCAGCAAAGTAACTTGTTGAGCAACCTGGAGTCACTACGAAGTCATCGAAAACCAGTGCTTGGTCAGTGACTTCCAACGTCAGACACTGCCGAAAGAAGCTATCCTTTCACATCGGCATGATGCATGGCCAGTCGCTATTCAGTCAGGGGAGCAACACGGCAGGACAACAATGAAAGTTAAATCAGTGGAGGTCCGAATACGGCAGGCTGGAGGGGTAGTAGATGGGTCCAACAACAACTGTCTTTCACCAGGGAGGCCAGTGTCCGCTTCCCAGAAGATTGTGCGTGTGTTAGAACTCTGCTGCCCGTCTGCTCACCCATCCCTGCTCCCACAAGAACATCACCCCTCTCCTTTAGAACCTTCACTGGCTTCCTGTCCCACAATGCATCCAATTCAAAGTCCTTCTACTCACTTATAAAGCCCCCCATAACCAGGCCCCCTCCTACGTCACTGACTTGCTCCACCGCCACACTCCTTCCCGCAGCCACAGCTCCTCTGATGCCAACCTCCTGACTCCACCACTCAGGGCCAAGCACCGGACATGGAGCAACAGAGCCTTCTCCATAGCTGCCCTCTCCTTCTGAAATCCTCTCCCCAAACATATTTGAGACTGCACTGACCTCTCCCGATTCAAATCACCCATCAAAACTCATCTTTTCAAAACGGCTTTTAATGTGTGAAAGATGTCGTGTGTATTTTACTGTATTCTATTTTATGATAGTTTTTAACTAATGCAAAGTGTCTTAAAGTACCATGAAAAGCATTCTATAAAATAAATGCATTATTATTATTATTATTATTATTGTAAAGCCAAACCTTTATCTTTTTTCCTAAACCTGACCATGTGCATGTGTTGATAAAACGTAACCGCGTGTGTGTGGTGTTGTACCAACATTGTGCATTTATTTTGAAAGAGACTGAATACAAACTGTACATTTCATGCATGTAACAGACTGGAGTTGATACGACATCCCAAAACACCAACACCAACTCACCCAAGTTACTTTTCACATCAAATCTCAATATGGAAAGTCCATGACCAAACACCGACGTGACGAGGTCGGAGTGAGAATGTGTTGTGTTGATGGGCTTCCCAGTCTTTTTATGTGACTGCAGCTTGCTTCCACAATGGTGAAGATTTTTGATTGCTTACACTATTGATACTTTATAAATCTTGATAGAGTTATCTGAAAAACCTAGATGAATTTCCAAGTTCAAGATAGGTGATTTAAATTCAATTCCAAATGCAGATTCCAATACAACTTTAACAACCTCTCTGTCATGTGTTTTAAGACTAAGATTTAAACTGTACCGGTTTGTTTGCCAAAGCCTTTAAAATCAACAAACTGGCCTCGAGAGACCGTAAACATAAAGTCTCTTAAAGTGAAATATGATGCTATGTGTTGGTCAGGTCCAGCATAATTTTCTCCAAATGTTCGCTGGCTTAATGAAAATGCTGTAAAACTGTGTGCCAAACATTGGCAAGGAGTGTTAATCCCTCTGCTCACATACTCACTGCCTCATTTGCCGTTTGTGAATTTATAAAATATCATCTAAATTTTCTTCTGATGGCATCTTTCTGTAGGGGACAGTAATGGATGTTTGGTGAACTTGAGTTTGATCACCTTCTATCTGATCAATGTACAATGTATCATGAACATTTAGAGAAAAAAGGAAGTTAATCAACTGCACTGACCCTTTTTAAATTCATTGCACATGCATTTTGCATGTGAGCCTGCACTCTTTTGCAAATTCTAGTCATATTGGATTCATTGTTATTGTCACAGCACTGCCTCTGCAGTTTGAATAGCAGTATACATTTGTTTCAAAGGCTTAGTAGGTGAAATGAATGGTGACTCTGCTGTATGGCTGTCAGTCGAATTTGATGAGATACATACAAAAAAATGCCCCTTATTTATGCCCTCTGCTGAAGCATGATTCCAGCCCTGGATAATCTCGTTTATCTATTAAATCTGTTGCATCTAGCATAGCATAGCTTGGCCTCAGTGTATTTAGTAAGGTTTGATGAGTTTGTCTGGATAAGTGGATACATATTGTCTGCGGTGACAACCTGCCATTAAAGGGATTCATTGTAACTGAGATGAATCCAGGTTAATCAAAAATCAGTGTAGAAACTCCAAACTTGTAGTGTTTGATACTCAAAAGATACATTTCTGGTACGTATTATGTTAACTTGTCAAGCCTGCCAGCAAACAAGATGTAACTCTGCCTGTATAATGAGTCAGCACTCCAAATCAACACTCATCAGAATCAAGTGGGAACCAAAGCTGAGCAGTGAATCCACCTTGAATACATGTTGACACCAGGGTTTCTTAATTTCCCTTCTCATGTGCTTTGGTGAGTCTTTCAGAAGTTATCCCATTAAAAAGATACAGAGGTTTGAAGAGGAGTATTTTGGGTGAATGAGCTGTGTATCAGTCTATCACAGTTAGCCTGCTGGTAGCCATTACCTTGTACCACCTCTCAGTCTAAATTTGCTCATGGGTCGCTTATAGGTTGTCAGCTATGAGTGATTCAACTGCAGAAACCCCCCTTTTTTATACAGAGATAAACTTTTAGGCTTAACTAGGCTGTTTTGAGAGTGTGAGCCACACAGAATGATGAAGCGCTTAGTGCATGATACAAAGGGCATTGAAAGTTCAGCCAAATGTAGCATTAACAAAAGGTTTTACCTTCTCAGATAACCAGTGCTGGCCAGTGGCATAGGTAATATAAGCAAATGCCAAAGTGGGGTTTATACTTCTGTGTCAAGTCAACACTGTACCTACGGCGTAGACTCTGCGTTGATGCATACGTACGCTGTAGCCTGACGCGCACTTCCCCAGAAATGTAACTACACGTCGTGGCGACCTCCTGTCTATTTCTGGAAGTTGAAATCATTTCCCTCAGTGTAAACGAAGCTTTCATTTACTTTAAGGAACAATAAATTGTAAAAACAATAAAGCCCCCACAGAATAGCATTTTAAGTCCTGTGTGTGTTTTATCCTGACTTCATATGAGAAGAGAAAATCTCTGCTATTCGCTAGGCTAATTTATCCAATGTAAAATGCCATACGTTTGTGCTAATAATATTAGCATGTTATATTTGTTTGGAAAACGTGTTTAGCATAAGACAGTTGTTTTGTCAGTGAACATTGTGAGCTGTAATGGAGCTGAATGTTGTAGCGTTACCTTTGTTAAATGTTGCTGTTGTTCCAGGCATCACATGTGTAGAGGAAATCTCTGCTAGCTGCTAGGCTAATTTATACAATGTAAACTGCTATAGGCTTGTGCTAATAACATTAGCATGTTGTATTTGTGGGGAAAATGTATCCAGCAAAAGACTGCTACTTTATCTGTGAATGCTGCGAGTAACTTTCCAGTACTTCAGAGAAACTTCACCGACTAGTGTTTTGGAAGTGTAATTGCAGATCGACACAGACGCATCACCACACAAGTAGCCTATAATTGCTCACAACAGTGTAGGCCATGTGCGTAGGCTGTGCATAGAGCTGACACAAAAGTATAAATCCGCCTTTAGGGTGCCATCATCCATGGGGGGAACAATCTTTTACTATTATTCACTAATACTATCACTACTATTATTTTGAAATATTACATTAGGCCACAACAACATAACTGCATAGCAAAGCCCAATAAATAATAGAGGCCTTTTTTTCTAGGTTCCTGCCGCCCCCTGGCCTCCCTCCCCCAGCTCATTACTCTTTACCTGATATCTGCGGGACATGGGTGAGATACAGCACGCTGTATCATTATCAAGTCGAAATGACAAAAGCTCTCTGGTACCCACTCAACTACCACTACACTACTGAGAGGAGTGGATGTGGAGAGAGGAACATGAAAACAACAACATCAATAAATCGGTGTTGAAATCGGCAGGAGGAGAGCTAGTTATTGGTATCTCTAAGCAGCCTGTGTCCACAACCAAGTCTATCAGTAAAAATGAGTTTAAATTATAATGCTCTCATGATGTGTTCAGTGTAATCTTGTAAAATGTAGTTTGAATAAACACAGCTGTTTGAAGGAGAAATTTATAGATGGTATCACAGCACTATAAAAGGTATATTAGAGAGGGAATTATGATGTGTTATATATAGTATAAAGATTTCTGTGCTTTCCTGCGACAAAAGAAGAATAAATAACAAAAAAACAAAACAAAAGAAACACCGATACAAAAACAGTGGTATTGGCCATTGCCAAAATTGTTATTCTAAAATTTGGTGTCAGTATCGGCCCAGAATTTCATATTTGGCAGCCACTAGGCCAGGTTTATACAATGGTGATTTTTTTATTTTTTATTTATTTATTTTTTTGTTCACTGGCGCACAGTAAATATGCTCTGTTATTTCAACATTGCATTGTGCAACACATTTTCACTCCGACCTTATCACATATCAATGTTTGGTCATAGACTTTCCACGTACAGATAAAACATGCAAAGTATCCTGGGTGTGTTGGTTGTTGATGTTCTGGGACACAGTGTCAAGTTCTGCCTGTTACATGCACTGTCTTCTTTCAAAATACACTTCCGTTTTCACAGGAAATGTACAGTTTGCATACAGTCTCTTTCAAAATAAACACACTACGTTGGAACAACACCATGAATTGATGTTTTTTCCTTTAATAACAAATGCACGTGGTTGGGTTTAGGAAAAAAGAACAGGGTTTGGCTTTATCATCTTACAGGATGCAAACATAGCTCTCCTGGGTGAAATTCGGTGTTTGTTGGGTAACTAGCATTAAGATGGTGTTCTGGCTTCCCTTTTTGAATGACGAACATAGACTACCGTCACCTGCTGGTATGGAGAGTTACATATTTTTTACACAGGCACAGAACATACATGCTTGTTGGCTGTTGGCTGTAGTCTTTGCGGCGTGTTTATGTACAACTTTTTGGCTGAGACACAGGCGACATACTGTAAGGCGTCGCAGGAGGGGGCCTTCGAGTTCTCTGAAGTGGCTTTGGTGTGTCTTGGCCTGAACAGAGACAGTGTGGGCATGAAAATAACACTGACAGACTGGGATATTAAATCTCTCTGTCATGTTTGATAATTAATAAATTCAAATAGGAGATAAAATTAGGTTTTGGGCAACACTGCCTGCAAAACAGCAACATCAACAACAACAACTAAAAAAACAACAACAAAACTTTGACCTTGCCTCTCCAGGCTTCTATATGTAACAGATGGTACATCCATGTTTTCTGTAATCTGTTGATGAAATTCATGATTCATTCTTTTATTGCTTCATTTTTCCATAAATTACAAGATGCTGGCAGTGGAAACCAAAGCTGGATGCTCCATGCCTGTCAGACACAGACACATGTCTAACTCTCTGATAACCTGGTTGGATTTCTCATCTCATATTAGAACCAGTGAAGATGATAAGCTGAGAGGTAGTAAAGATCAGATATCTTATTTTCATTGTAAAAAGTGATACATTGTTTATCTTAAACCTAAAAGTTCATTTAATTATGAATCAATTGAGTGTGATCTCTATTTTCCTGCAAGTTTAACAAAGCTGCCAAATGACATAAAAAGACCACTTCAGTAACTTTAGCCTCATATTACTCAAGGCTGGAAAAGCTCTCTTGACAAACACATTTTTTTCTCTCTCACTTGACGTTCAATACGAGAGGTCTCTGCTTGCATAAAGTATTGATCGTCACCTATTTTCCTCTGGGGGGAGGAAAATGGAAATCCTGTGGAACAAGGCATTCTATTCATAAACAGCGGGCTGAATCGATTCTCCCATGGCGACTGGCCCATGTTGAGGCTCAGCATTTGGCGGTTGACGCTCAAGTGGCTAGACACTACCAGTTACCACAGCAAGACAGTCTCGGTGCTAAAAAAAGAAACGGGCCATTGTGAAGTCCACTACTGGCTGTTGTGCTGTTTACACATGTTCAGAGAAAGCTGTATTGATTTTCACCTGTGCTGTCACAAAGCAGTGCCACAGTCCAGGCGAGCTAATGACTGCACACATGTGGGGTACATATGTTTTTGTCCACATTATTTGAAATTGTATGTCTTTTTGTTTTCTGTTTCGAAGAGCATTGAGCATCTTTCAAAGGAGTATTGACCTAAAGGTTGAACTGAAGTTGCAACTAAATTATCAAAGGCCATAAGTTTTAATGAACTTTCACTACATGTTAGTTTTACACACTTTATTAAGACGTGAATTTTGACACAGATAATTTGCTTTGGGGGGGAGCAACTTCAACAAAGTAACAACACACAAGTTGAACTTAAATCCCATATTTTAAAAGAATACTTCGCAGACAAAATGACCCTATGTCTATCAATTACTCATCATGTATTAGCTTGAATTAGTGAATAAAATTTTGTTTTTCTCATGACTCCATGGTGAGTGAAGAATCTAAAAAGGTGAACATCCTCATGAATTTAACCAGTTGTATGCTCAGTACTTCCCAATCACATGTAATTTTTGCTAAATTATTACATATAAAACACCTCTACCTACAAGAAGCATGTCCGATGCTTGCATGTCCACACATGGGCCAACACATTCTCACTCCGACCTCGTCACATATTAACGTTTGATCATGGACTTTACACGTTAAGATATGATGTGCAAGGTACCCTGGGTGCGTTGGTTGTTGACGTTCAGGGACGCCGTGTCAATCTCAGTCTGTTACATGTACTGTCTGTTTTCAAAATACACTTCTGTTTTCACAGGAAATGTACAGTTTGCATACAGTCTCTTTCAAAATAAATGCACTACATCAGTATAACACCGTGAATTGACGTTTTTTTTCCTTCAATAACAAACGCACATGGTTAATTTTGCCTACATGCACACGCGCGTGGTTGAGTTTTAGAAAACAGAATAGGCTTTACAATCATATGGGAAACGAACACTGGCCTCGCAGGTGAAAGTTGGTGGTTGTTGGACCCATTTACCACCCCTGCCACCCGCCCTACTCCAACTTTTGTCGCCTTAACTTTTGTTGTTGTCCTGCCAGGTTTCCCCCAACACCACAGGGCACCATTAAACAAAGGATGGCTTATTTTGTCGCAGGAAGTCACTGACTTAGCTCCAGTTTTCGCCGACTACAGAGTGAGACCAGTTCCATGTGTGTTTTAGCTCTGCTTGAGCAGAGTTCAAACGCACGTGTGACCAAGCACACTGCTCGGTCATGCATAAGACTGTTTGTACTGATCTCTCTGAAATCATAATAATTATCAAAAAAAAGCATGTGTTTGTGAAGTACTGAGCATACGACTGGATTATTAAGGCTTGGATTATACGGCAGGTGTTGTGTGAGAGTTTGTTAAGAGATGGCATTTATTTGATATAGTTTTGGCTGTAGTTAAATGTCGAACCCATTTACTTCAGTTCATGAAGAATGTTGAGCTTTTTTGGATTATCTGTTCACCATGGAGGCATGCACGAAAACAAAGTTTTCTACACGGATTCAAGGCAACACGCTATGTAACTGTAATACACATTGTCATTCCTATAGTAATATTCTGTTTAAATTGCCAAACAACACATACTTTGCAAAATAAGATACCTGCACATATTTTAAGCTATATCAGACTAGTTATCAGCCTGCATCCTCACAAACCTCAAACACCCAATTTTAAAGCTTACTGAGGCCCCAGCATTCTGATACCCAGCAATTTGTATTTACGTCCTCTGTGGGGGACATCACACTGAGGCCTATATTCAAACACCATACATGCAGTCTGTTTGTGTCCTGATGTACCTTGAAAAGCTTTACCTGGGCTTTCTTGTCATGTAACACACACTGGGGTGTGACAAACAGAACACATTTTCTTTCTTTTCAAAATGGGGGGAATAGTAGCCAACATGTTTCATGGCAGTGAGGGAGATAAGTGATTAAATTCACCTGTTCTGTATGGTGGTTTTTTTATTTATCAGTTGTAACTATATTCACGTTATATTAAGTTTTTAGAACTAAATGGTAATTTTAAGAATTTCAAAATACACGTCAACACATGTCCTTTGTCAGACAGTGGAACTTGCTCCTCCTCATTTTCAACCATTTTCCATATTTCAGGAAACAGAACACTGAGGCAGAAATTGTTTTGTGAAAGAAATTCATGAGGAATAGTCAGACATACATGTTACGGGTCCCAGAATATGTTAAAATACAGATAAATATGTAAAATACAGATAAAATGCAGCAGCAGTGAAGACACAGAGTGCTCAGGTCATCATCCAGGTTGCATCTCTATTCAAAAATCCAAAATAAACCAATTAATACATAACAGTATTAATTAAAACATCAGTTTCTGTTTCAGTCCATACTAACTGTTTAACAATCCAACATCCAACAATCAGTTCGTCCAAAACACCTCATATAATACATTCACAGCTGCATAACTCACATTTCTGGTGTACTGCTCACAGTGTCGCACTTAAATCAACATTCTGGTGCACACTCTGTATCACTATAAAAGTGCATCAAGGCTACTATAACAATAAACTGCAAAAAACGGTCATAGTCAACTGTATTTTAAACAAGCAACCTCCAACCTTGTATGATTGTGGACCTACAGACTTATTTAAACAGCACTATCACTCAAAGAGAAATGTTAATGTTACCCAATATCACAACAACAATTTATCCTCTAATAGTTTTATAGTGCATAAAACGTTACACTATGTATTTCACAGTATAAACATCTCCATAAACAAATGCAGCTCTATAACATTTACTGTCTCTCTTCATATAAAGCATTTAACAGAATATCACTTTTCTATGAACTTATACATGTGTTGGAAATCTCACTCTGTGCCAAGTAAACATTGGTGACCTGTGGCGACTAGCTCAGCATAAAACAAACCACCTTAGGACAGCGGAATTTCAAAGTTCTTAAAGTTAAAAGAAATACTCAAAACAATGTCACAGCTTCTGTATAACAATTTTTCATATAACATAAGCTCTAAAGGAGTTGAAATTGGTAAATTTCACCAACTGACCTGTAAAATACAGATAAAATGTAGCAGCAATGAAGACACAGACTGCTCAGTCCGTCATCCAGGTTGCATCTGAGGTGTGGGCGGAACGTCCCACCTGAGACAACCCGGGGCACAACTGCACAAAGGTTCCTCTTGGGTGCTGCTTACATTTACCATACTTCTTCACATTACATATGAAAAATAAAATATGGTGACTGTCTCTTATTTAATTAAGGACAATTTTAAACCCTCAAAACTAAAGAATATTACTTTTCAACTAAATGCTTAAACACAAACGTGGTCACACAATTTTTGGGTGTACCACATACACCTATCAGTTAAAACGTTAAAACCACCTAAAGGTGACATGAATAACCCTGTTCACCTCATGTTCTGCTGGGAAACCTTGGTTCCATGGCATTCATGTAAACGCCACTCAACATGCCCCCCACCCAAACACCATTGCAGACTAAGTACCCTAACCAACCTTATGTCAATAGCACTTCCAGATGGCAGTGGACCCCCAGCAGGACAATGCTCCATGTCACAACCGAAAAACTGTTCAGGAATGGCCTGATAATTGTGACAAAGAGCTGAAGGTGTCCATTTGGCCTCCATATTCCATAGATCCCAGTCCGATTCAGCATCTTTGGGATGTGCCGATACCCCACCTCACAACCTACAGGACTCAAAAGATTCGCCACCAGCTCCCTATGTCCAGACACCACAGGACACCCCCAGAGGTGCTGTGTCTATGCCTAGACAGGTCAGAACCAATCTGATCCACGGTGGGGACTCTGACCTGTTGAGGCGTGGACACAGGACCTCTGAGATACCGCCACATCCCACAGGTACTTGTTCGGTTTAAGATCTGGGGAATTTAGAGGCTAAGTTGACCTCTTGGGCTCTTTGTCACATTCCTCTAGCCATTCCTGAGCAGTCGCAGTTCTGTTTGGAGTTGTTTTGCTGACATTATTCATGTTCTACAAGCATAAATACAAGTTTGCAGGTCATTTCGATGGTAACAGATGCTTTGACAGTGTACTTGAATACGGCAACCTTTTGTTACTCTTATCTTTCTCTGTCACTCATTTTAAATGTCAGTAGCTGATCTCACAGAACAGCCTCTGTGATCAACCTGTCTTTCCCTTTATTGTGTCTGCAGATGCTGTGATAGTAAAGTAATGATATGATCTGCAGCTCAGCAGCTTGATAACAATAGTTGGTCAGTTGTTGTGATTAAATTTTACATTTGTTCTGTTATCTGACAAAAGAAACAGAACATTATGCAAATGAAAACAACTGTATTGTAAAGTTAAAAGATAATAATCACGGGTATACCTTTATAAGTAAATTTCACACTTCAGAGACGTGACCTGCTCTGGCAAAAAGGGGCTAGTCCATAAGGATTGAGGAGTGGGGAAAAGAGCTGTGCATGAGACACTGTGGATGTGGAGCTGCTAAACACACACACAAGTATCAGGCTGTCAAAGAACAACACTTTATCATGCCCCTCTGTCTGTGATATTAATGCCAGAGGCACCCTTAAGCATCTGTATGAGATGCACTGGGCTTTCAGCTAATTCCAGTGAAAACACATCCACGGCAATACCTGGCGCTAAAAGCAACTGACATAGCATAAAGACGAAGAAAGTCTGGATGGGTCAAGCAAAACTGGACTTTCAGTCAGGAGACCAGAGTTTGTGTCCCGTTTGAAACCGAAAGTCAATGTCGTTTTAACGTAATGGTACGTAATTTACATACAGTCATTGTGCAGTGATGTAGGTTGCATACTGTATTCACTTAATGTTACATTCTTATTTATTAAACATACACATTTTAACCCAAACAGGCTGTTCTCATAGTTGCAATGCACCAAAATTTGTGCATATGCAACGTATTCTGAAAGGATGCAATCACGTGACCAATGCACCGATGGCAATAAACAAGGAAGCATTACTGAGCACTTGTAAAGGGGCAGGTTAGAGTGGTGGAATGGTCACAAAAAAATTGACCTCCTGCGTGGGACTTTCCCTCGAGTTGCACGTTTCGGGACTTTAAGTCATTTTAAGGTACGTCCTTACCATGTTTCCTTTCCTAAACCTAAACCTAATCACAGTAACTTTTGTTGCCTAAACCTAACCTCCATAACTTTACATTAATAACGTTACTGTGCGTTAAAGCCTCAGTGTGTAAAAGTGGTGAGTAACAGTGACATCAGCAGTCAAATTCTAGATTGCAGCGCTCACTCGCGCTCACCCCTCCCGTCAGGTAAGTGACGGTGGCCTCCTAGGACAAAAAGCCTTGTGCAGACAGCAGAGATGGCATCATCCACGAGTTTTTTGAGTTTTTCAGGAGTATCTAGCGACGAGGTGAATATTTATTTAGGAATCTAAACCATGTTACTATAGGATAGCTTACCAGTGAGATATAGATTATCTGTGAGATATATGTTAGGAGTGTTTTATTTCTAATTGTTTTGGTAACACGAAGATTAGCACAGTAATGCTAAAATAACACGTTTTATGCGATAGTCACGGCACAGTGCTAAAATAACACGTTTTATGCGATAGTCACGGCACAGTGCGACAAATATAGGTCGGTACGATTATAGTATATGTGTTTCCAGAGTGTTCTTCCACAGGACACAGGGAGAGGAGGAAGAGGGAGAGGGAGAGGAGGAAGACCAGGGACAGGAAGGGGGCGAGGGGGTAGAGGCGATGCAGGAACGGCCAGGCGAGGAGGTAGTGTCTCGGCTACCAAGAGGGAAGAAGAGGAGGAGAGGGTGGCAGTCTTCGCAGCAGCGCGAGAGGAAGCAACAGATAAGGCTGTAGGCTAGGCTAACCATTTAGCTGTAGCTCTGGGATAACGTTAGCCAAGGCTAGAATAACGTTAGCACGTAAACATAGCCGTCACTCGAACTTAGACGACGGGGAAAAGTAGTTGCAAACATGAAGCCAAAATGATTTTAAAATATCAGATTGAATTACCTGCATGAAGCCAAAATGATTTTAAAATATCAGATTGAATTACCTGTCTAGCACAAAGCAGGCAACCTCTGCATCCCTTGTGAAATCCTTCTCCTTCAGGAGTTCTTTCCACCTGGAATAAGCAACGCCGATATTCACTCGCGTTTTGTCCCGTCCTCGCTTATCTGATCTTTTTCTTTTATTTGGTGGCGTGGTTTCCCTCTTATGGGGCAAAACATATGTGTGGTCCTCCATTTAAAGTGCGACAGAATCATAAAAGTGCAAAGCAGGTTCATGCAGAAGCGCCCCGGATTGATCTTCACCTTAACCCATTTGTGCCCAAATTTTTCTCAATGTTTTTATGCATATAATCATATTAACTGAGTCACATATAAACATGTTCTAAAGTTATTTCCTCCATTTTGTGCTCTCTGTTCTAGAAAATCTCATTTGAATGTTGGGCAACTATAGTTACCGGTGGGCACATACCTTGTATGTTCCCCTCTAATAGTGAAAAGTGAATTAGAGCACAAAAAACAACATGTAATTCAGCTGTCTTTATTGAGAAAGACTTTCATTATTTAAAACAAGTGTGAGAACAATTTAATTCATGAATTTTGTCATCAAAAAACTTGGAAACGCCAAAATTCGAATTAAAATCCCCTGATTCGCACAAACTAAAATACACTCGCTATAGCCGGGTTTTGGTTGATTCGAAAAAATGTTGATTCACAAAACGGGGGATGGAAACAGTTATGTTCGAATTAAGTCTGACGTAGCGCACTGTCACCCCAACTGCTTACAGTGTTTCCGGTTCACTCACAAGGCAAAAATATTGCGGGAAACAACAACACAAGACGGAGGACAAAATAAGAACATTTCTATCCTTAATAAGACGGTAATGCATTTACAAGCTGGTTGCCAACCACCAGAAAACGTAGAAGAAGAAGAATGCGAGACTTGTTTTGTTTTCGGTTCTGCGGAAAACTTGTGTGAGTTCGTAGTTTTCACCAAAGTCCGTACATTTAATGGAAACACACAGGATTCGTATTTCTTTTAATGCGCATTTCCCAATGATTCAAATCACTTTTGGATGGAAACATAGCTACTCAGGTTCTTGTCCATCATCAGTGATGGGTAGTTGCATGTCACCATCAGACACAAAGCAGTCTCCTTTGAGCAGCCTAGATGGTAGGCGTTTGGGATCACAGGTCACATCATCATCATCATCATCATCAGAAAAATCACTGTCACAGTCTGTTTCACGGGCATTATTCTCAGACTCTGGCACAACTGAAATGCTTGTGATTTTTGCAGAGGGATCATCTGCATCAAGGATGTCCAAAACCTCTGCCAAAGTTTACCTCTCTAATCCTCCTGGTTTATCTCTGTGGAAAACACAAAAGAGTTTGCTCCCATGGCCAATGGGGGCCACCATTTTGTGAAATTAACGCAATTTGAAATGGATATTTTTACCAAACAATTCCAATTCTATATCCCTGTTCATGTACAATAGTGTTAAAGATGTTCTCCCTGTATTTGACATCATTCAGTCCTTCTAATCTACCACACAGTGCAACACAGTCAGCGCTAACATTGGCAGCGCTAATAGCTAGCTAGTTAGTTAGCTAGCGCTAGCTACCCAACACTAGTAATGTTGGTTACCAAATGTTAAAGCTAACACTATCAAAAACTGTATTGTTACCAAATATTAGCCCTTTGTAATGTTGGTAATGTTAGCTAACATTATTATCTACTGACAAGGTATGTGCCCACCGGCAACAATAGTTGCCGCTTGGACAAATGATTGCATACAGAAAAAACTATACATCCAATGTAATATTTCTGTTGTTTGGATGATTCTAGAGACTATCATGATTAAGTAGATGTATATATGTCAACAAAAAAAATATTATTATAATATGAAAATCACCTTTACTTGTGGGGGTTTGTCGTCGCCATGCCCTCAGTAAGATGGGTCAGGAACTCAACAACGCCGTGTGACAGGAAGTATGTGGAAACTTAATTTTTTTTCTTAATATGATTTTCTAAGGTGTCTACTCACATATCATTGATATATAAAACATGTATAGTATTTAGAAATGTATTTTTAAGTGGAAAATGACAAGCATACACATACAACCGTCTCCAGTGATGGCAAATTCTAGGTAAACGCGAAAGGCGAAGCGCGTATATCCTTTTCGGCCACTGTATTCAAATATGGCGACGCAAGAGGGCAGCCTTTAGCTAACCGCGCCCTGCCTGTGTATATATAGAGAAATCATTCTAAGCCTATGAGAAAGCTTCCATTTGTATGTGAATTGCATTACACTTCAGTAAATATATATTTATGACAGCAATAGTTGATATTTGCTAATAAACAACCACGTAAGTTACACATTGTAACTTTAAGGATGTAACATAATTCGTGGAGCACAAAGTCATACGAACAGTTGTGTAGTTGACCCAAAACATGATCCTTTTTTTTTTTTTTTTTTTTAAACCTAACCAAGTAGTTTTGTTGCCTAACCCTAATCATGAGCAACATTAACCACATTTTTCAATGTGTTTCAGCTGTTCATCACATAGGGACGCTATGAGACGGTGAGGGGCATGACAAAGTGTTGGTATTTTATGACCTTGGAAAGAGAACAGGTGACATTGGCACATTTGTCTAATTCTGTAGTTTATGACCAAATGCTTGTAAAACTAATGACCCTCCTGACACTCCATCAGTCTCAATGTACTTTGTTGTTTGATTCTTAATAACAAATGTTAGCATGCTAATATGCTAAACAAAGCTATTAATTGTCATTGTTGTGCTACTTTGTCACTCTGAGCATTAGGGCTGGGTATTGTTTAAAAAATGATGATACCACTACCAATATGAGTGCCCTTTAAGTGATACCAACACCAATAGATGGGTGCTTCATTTGATAATGTAAATGTAGTGGCATGTAATATAGCCATACTTTAAAGCAGTGGTTCCCAACTGGTGGGTTGCGGGCCCTCTCAAACTAGTCAAGTTTGAAAAAGAAACACATTTTATTTTGAAGTACAGTGAACTTCCGGCACAGAGCATTTATTGTGAAGTGCCATTTTCTGGTGTAGATTGAGTGACTAACGCACAGCTACTTGACAAAGATAGCAAACTAGCTCGACAACATGGCCAAATGAAAGTATGACGCTGAATGTATTAAACTGTTTTAGAACATTTTGGTAGCATCTCAGCACTCCGTTAAATACACCACACTCAACACATCACAGACTGGATGGTTGCGTTAGCTGCTGTAGTGGGAGTGTGGGCTCCGATCTGGGGACATTTGTGAGAGTCTGCCCTGCACACACACAGTGATGGGGCTTACTGTTAGCATCACACCAATAACATTACCTAATGGTTATTAATGGGTTTAACAACAGAGTCAAGCTATTTCAGTATCGGTATGAGTTTGGACTGTTTAAAGGCTCTGTGTTGGATGTTAGCTGCTGCTACTGTGCTAGCTCAAGCTAACTGGGCAGATGTTAAACTGATCATTTGCTGGGAGAAGAATAGATATTTTAGTACTACTTAGTAATGGGTTATTTTGGTCAATACTTAGTACACTGAGTACAGAAACCCAGGCCTACTGACCATGTTAGCATGTAAGCACCACTGTGCCTTACACAGCTTCTTGCATGATCATTGACTTAAAGAGCTGCTATTTTGAACTTACTGTAGTATTACTGGTGCACGGATGAGTCCATGACTCTGTCTTAGCTATTTTGTTTCTGAAATTTAATGGGAGCCACACATTGTCTACATATCTGTTTTTTTAGCATTTTTTTGTCCACAAGTGTGTACAGATATAAAGCTTTATATTGTTGGTATCTTTCTTGTATATTGCTTTCTGGCACATATATATTTATAGGCCTACAATATAGCTCTCATATTAGAAGAAGCCCTTCATGTTTATGGAAATAAATCAGAATGTTTGTTTTAGCAGATGAGGCAGGATTACGAACTACTGTGTGTGTGTGTGTGTGTGTGTGTGTGTGTGTGTGTGTGTGTGTGTGTGTGTGTGTGTGTGTGTGTGTGACAGAATAGCTATCGTCACAACTATCCCACTGGAGGGAAATAATATTATAGCCCACTATTTGAGTTTAGCAGACGAGACTGGGTTTATTGCCGCAGCAGAGCAGTCATAAGCCTGGCAAAGTCAACAACTTCTTGTACTAAAGATCCAAATGAACACACTTGGCTGCAGCTCCATCAAACATTTTGGTGTCTGCAGAAACAACTCAATTTTACTGCAGTAACTGTCTGACCATTTTATCATTATTTAAGTGATATTCACACCAGGAAATTAAGTGTAAACCAAGTTGCCCTCTTCTATAAAACTTTTACTGGCACAGATAAATATTTTAATGTATGACGTATTTTATAGCCTTTCCCCTAAAATTATTGTTGAAACAGTTGTAAGCATAACAGTGAAAAACAGCCTCTGTCAATGTTCAGTCAATTTTCTTTAAGGCCACCACCGCCCACAGTGGCAACACGAAATGGACAGATGGAGAGGGGAAAAAAACAGGAGGAGTCACAGAAGCTGCACAGTAAACAGCAATACATGACGTTTTGCTTCATTTTAGTAAGAGGAGATCAATTAGATGTGTTTAGCTTTTTGCTGTTTTGACATAGCAATAGAAAAAATATTCCAGGACCTCTCTGTTGAATGTATGGAAGCTCTAAGAGGTGAGGTAAAACAAAAAAATAAATCAATTAGTTAAAAAAAATGTGGGAGATATTTACTCCTACATATATGACCTTGTATGTATAAATCTCTATTTGTAAGGGAAATTAATCAATGAACAGATTCAAAAATAACTAAAAAAAACAAACATGAAAGCATATTTCTCATGAACTAATGTTTGTCTTTGGGGTGAAAAAAAAGTCAATACTGTAACAACACACACACACACACACACACACACACACACACACAAAGCATGACCACAATAGTTGTGCAAATTTCTGTTTTATTTTTTACTTGCTAAACAGATTGGAATTTAAATAAATGGACCATCAAATGTGGCCAAATGTTTGGGCATCCTGTTGTCTGTATTTAGAAACAGAAACCACAGTCTCCAAACATTGTGGTCAGACACCTGTTTATCTACAGGTTCAGAAATATTCTTAGATCACCTGGCATGCTCAGTTTTTTTGAGATATCACCATATATTTTCAGTAATACAAGTCTGCTCTAGAGGACTTGAAAATGCCTGTTTATGAGCAGATTTACCAGCCGAGACTGTCATTGGTTTTCCCACTCCGGTCTCATTCCAAAGTTGCTGAATAGCGATGCTTTGGCAGTGACTTCCAACGTCAGGTAAAAACCAAAGAAGCAGTCCTTTCACCTTGGCATGACACGGGGCCAGTCGCAATTATAGTTTAATGGCGCCTGGTGGTGTCAGAGAGAACGCGGTTGGACAACAACTTAAGTTGAGGGGGCAAAAAGTCCCAGTGGGGTTTCATATTAAAAATGAAACAAAACAAAAACAAACAACAAATCTGTTTTAAGGATGTTTCCACTCTTTAACTTTTTTTATACTGACACAAGACTCATAGAGGTAGATCTTGAAAATTGCAGTCAGCCAATCTGCTGAGCAGGTCTTCAAACAGACATCCTTTTATTGGCTTTTAGTTGAAATGATTGACCTGATGTTCTCTCTCCTATTCATTATTAAGACAATGGATGTCATCATAGCATCCATAACCCAGACAAAGAATCTGCTTCAGTGAGTGACCACTGTTTAACTCGATGCACACTCCTCTCCACTTAACAGTTTTCTCTGAGCTGTCTGTCAGTACTTGTATCACTATCAGATTTTTGAACATGGCATGTTAAAACCAAAATAAGTTTGACCGGCATGCTTCAAAAGGTGTTGAATAACAAACACGATTAAAGAATATCAAAGGGACTGAAAAGAGAAGGCAGATATACAACCTGTGAGGTAAACACAGGGCAGTACAAGATTTAGGAGAGATCACACACAAACAGAAACCATGAAGAAAAGGTATGATCTTAAAAGTTTCTTTAAAAAATATCAAATGAAAGTGGACATTTAACTGAAAGACAAGCAGTATATCTACAGGTTGTGTTTAGTAACAATTTCAAAGGAAATGGTAGGGTTTTTAAAGTGACTGAAACCTTGACTGGGAGCTCAGCTGAGAGGAATCATAATGGACATAAGATGTGTCCCTTTATTTATTTATTTATTAGAGCCAACCAATAAATGTTTATGTCAATATAGCCTATCCATAAACAGGTATGAATGAATATAAAGAACAAAAAACAAGACCTTTTTATATCATGGTAGAATACTATAGAAAAAAAAAAAACTAAAAAAAAAAAAAAAAAAATCCTCCTAACAGTCTTTTTAAAACTCAATATATCAAAGTGACACATACATGGCCAAGTTCATTTAGCAGCATAGCTCATTATTATTAGCAAAACTCAAAGGATTTGAATGAAGAATTGCCTATCAAAATATAACCAACAGTCACAAAGGAAAATAAAGTAATAACAGGATGAAAAACTATAAAGCCCAGGAAGGAAAAAGTAGAATACTGTAGCAAGCTGTAGAGACAATACAAGTCTTTACCTGTCTACATTACCCACTGCTAGCAACCAGATACTGTGATGTAAAGACCATAATGTAAGCAGCAATCTCTCCTTTGGTGGCTCTTTGACTGCATGTGAACTCTGAGGACTACCCCTGCTAAAAAAGAATATTACAGCCCATCTGAGGACAGGTGCAGACAGATGGAAGGTTTAAAGTGTATGGAATGTGAACCTAATGTTCTTTGCTTTAGAGAAGTTGTGCTGTCGGTTGATCTGGCCATCTGTCTGTGGAGGATATGTCTAGATGCCGCCTCTATGTACAAACTATAGTCTTTTTACATTTATTAAGCTGAAATTTCTATCCAAATCAGCTTACAATAAGTAAATTCAACCATGTGCATACAACCCAAAAACTGCAAATAATGCAAGTACATCAAATACATCAAATATGCCGAACTGCTTCAAGTGCTACACTTTGATCCCAAGTGGCACAGTTACAGAATGAATGTTATGAAAAGGATTGTTTGTAGTAATGAACCTACAGAGAATTATCCCCTGAATCTACAGCTCTCCTCGGCTTCACAGAGCTTTATAGTGGTAAAGCTAGTGAACATAGTGGAGCATTTATCAGCTAAAGGGCCAGGTAGAGTCAGAGCTTAAAAAACGTGAACATTGGAGTTAGATTTGTCAGGCTACCACAAACCTGACCACAAATGGATAATGATGGTGCTTCTGCTGAAAATAAGCAACTCTTTGCTAACCAGTTCACTATATATCAACTTAAAATATGACAACATATGTGCTGCCTTCTGCAAATTCATCGGCATTAGGGGTGAGTTCACCATTACCTGAATCTGAATCTGTGTCTGTTTAACCAACTAAATTATACGTATCTGTAGCCATACAGAATGGGCAGATTTTAAGTCAAAGTGGGTGGGACCTAACCAGAAGTTATTGTATTTATTAAAAAAAAAATTACCGAAAAATATTAGAATTGAGCTTCAGATAATTTTAATGACAAGAGTAAGAGATTGACCACAGCTACCCACTGTTTTTCCATTTTTTACAACTATGGGGGTTTTCTTATTTAACTTGGATGATACTCATACTTGTAAAAAGCAGATTATCTGTACCGGATACTCATTTTATCCGAGTACTCTGCTCAATCCTAATTTGCATCTTTTTTTGTAAAGATTGAACTCTTATATCATCTGGTCATTGGAAAGCCTCAGTTTTGTGTATAAGAGAGAGAGAGAGAGAGATTGACTGCTTACTGCAAATATTTATGGTAAATGGACTGCACTTGTGTAGTGCCTTTCTAGTCTTCTGACCACTCAAAGTGCTTTTACACTAGGCTATATAACATCCACCCATTCACACACATTCACACACTGGTGGCCGCGGCTAACTGCTACTGAGTTACCATTCACAAGCTCTCACACACCGATGGAACAGCCATCAGGAGCAATTTGGGGTTCAGTATCTTGCCCAAGGATACTTCGACATATGGACTGGATTGAACTGCCGATCTTCTGATTAGTTGACAACTTGCTCTGCCTTTGAGCCACAGCTGCCCCATGTCTGCATAGTCAAAGGATCAGCTGCTGTGAGTGCAAAGACAGTGATTAGAAGTTAATGACAGTAAAATGTTTGATAAGAAGATGTAGAATTTACAACAATGTGGACTGCTCTTGGTAGACTATTAGCCATGCTGGCTTCCTTTACATACAGCCCTATCCATGCTATCTGCTGTCCTGCCTGCCTTGTTCCTTGGCATGTGAGTACATTTTGCTACACAAAATCCTTTCTGACAACAACTTTAGTCATAGCCTTGTTGACTTGATAGGCCAACCTGTTCTCATTCCCAGGTTGTCAAATACTGATGCTTTGTCATGCCCCATGGGGTATGAATATGTCACCTGGGTGACGTCAGTGCACGATGACCTTACATCAATAGCCTAATATTACATTAGAGCAACCTTGACTTTTTGTTTCACACAGGACACAAATCGATGTCTCCTAGGTGAAAGTCTGGTTTTGCTTGACCCATCCACCTCCCGTTCCCCTTGCCCTGTGCAGACTTTCTTGCACTTTATACTAAGTCAGTTGATCCCTGCATCAAGTACTGCTGTGGATGGGTTTACACTGGGGTTAGTTGAAGACCTGGTGCATCTTATAAGATGCTGAAGAGTGCCTTTGGCGTCAATATCACACCCCAGGGGCATGCGCAACAGTCAGTATTCGATGACATGGGGATGACAAACAAGCTGTGGTGTCATGTTTTTTGCCTGATATACATTTAAGCAACAACCTATTGCATGAGACAATCAGGTGGGCGGGTGTTATCAGACTGGAACTGTGAGAACAATAGAAATGTTGAAGTGTTTACACGGTGTTACAGACCTGCTGGACCTCAACCTTTTCATATCGAGCAGTTCCTCCTCTGCAATATTTTTTAGCCATGACAGTGGTGGGGCTCAAGGGATCGCAGTGTGGGTTGGTCAGTCAGTCATTTGGTTGATTTGTCTGCCACTCTTGTCAAGAGTGAAATATCTCAACAATTACTATATGGACTGTCAGGGTAATGGTTACGGATATTCAGTGGTATCAGGATGATCCATTCATACTTTAGTGATCCCAAGTCATTTCATTCTTGCACTCTCAAGTCAAAATGTCCATCATTCTTTTGTCCAATAGGTTAAAGGGCAACGTTTCTGATTTTAATCTGGCTCTGTGTCATTGCACTGTGTGCAGTTGAACAGTGTTTGGTTTCCCCTGAGCTGCGAGCGCCTGAAACCTCCCATTCATTTACCAAATGAAGCATTTCGCATCACCCTACAGACTCTTGCTGGCAGATGGAGGATGTGCTCAGGGTGTAGAGGCACAGGGGAGAGCCAAACACTGTTCATCTGCGCACACTGCAAAGACAAAGAGCTCAGCTTTGTGTTTAATGCTAATTAGCATCCTAACATGTCAAACTAAAATGGTGATGTAATAGTATACATTACACCTGCTCAACATCAGCATGTTTGCACTGCCTCTGTAAACAGCATTCATTTCAAAGCCTTATACCCATTCAGAGCCTTGGCTGCAGACTCTTTGTCTTGTTATTTCACAACGTGTTAACAGGAAGCTGTTCAATAGCAGAGGTAATTATATACTACATGTTTAAACAGGCAATAGGATAACATTAACTATGAAAGGTGGTCACATATCTTTCACCAATAATGCCACCCCACAATTGGAATGGCTGCTAATGGCAACAAGTGTGTTACCCACTTTTTTTTTTTCCAGAACAGACATCGAGCCAGACAGAGTGCATAAAAAAGTGAGTGAAAGAGCGATGGAGAACAGAAGCAAGAGAGGCAGAAAGGAGAATAGCAAGTGTCATACATCAGTTTAATGAGGGTGACAATGACAGAAATAACTGCTGAGCCGCTTCTGCTCTCAAATCAATAGCCTGGCTCTTTATGGCACTCTAAATAATGCAATAACTGCTTCCTGACACTTATTCCTTCCCTTATACGAATTATGTTACTGGCGCTGCCCTCACATCTTGTTTACAAAGTCATTTGGGGAGTGAGATTTCTCTATATGCATGTCAGCGCCATGTGCTAAAACTACGCCCCGTGCATTGTGTTCTTTTCTATGAGTCCCAGCGGGGAATAAACAAGGCTTTTCTACTATAAGGGTTAAAATAATAACCCATTACATTTTACGATAAGTACATTTGAATTGTGCTTCTTTCGTTCACTTACAAAGTAGAAATTTCCTTCAGGTTCTCCAATCCTGAGTCATCTCAGTCCCAAACCCAGCTATCATAGACACAACTGCGGCAAAGAGGAGTTACAAACCTATTATTATTAATACAGTATCAGAAAAAAATGACCAGTAGATCAAAAGTCTGAAAATTCGCCCAGAGTCATTAACTGTTCAGGAAATTCAGTAGATTGCTGGTAAGGCTGAACTCTGATGTAAAATACAAGTAGAAGCATAACAGTAAGACTGCAACTCTTACTGAGCAACAGCATCCTTCGCTGCCAGAAGTGGTGATCACAGGTCCACACCCAGTGGGGGGATCCCTACACATTTTTATACTTCCTGCAAAAGATGCCCTCTAATGAATGATTAGAGAAAAGTCAAATCAAACATTGATTGACAAAATTACTGCAAGATATTAAATCATTAATCATCATGTTTTTTTCTTAATTTATTCATACAGTCCTGAGGCTACTTAAATTAAATAGTGGTCAAATTGTGTGCAGAACTTAAATGGTGTAAAGAGTATATGGATGTCAACTCTCAGTTTTCCAGTCATACCCAATTTATGTAATTTCAAGATTGTTCAGGGACCCCAGTATGCAGAAATATATAAATACACCATTTTGAAAAGATTGCAATATTCCTTTTTCTCTCAACAACATTTAGCATAACTTTGGAGCGTTATTTGCCCCCCTTGCTGACAAGATAGCATAACATGGTAATGGATGCCTCAGGTCCTCTAGTTTAATATGATACCACTGTAGCTTGAAAACTGAGCCTGATACAGCAGGTGTTCTTACTGACTCACTCCTCAGTTTCAGCTCCTCTTTTTATACCTGCTGCTTCCTCACATTTTTTGCCAGACATTTGGCCATCACCTCTCTGCACCTTTTATTTTCTTGTTCTCTCTGCACCCTGAATTTTCCTTTAGGAGCTCCCGATTTTTGGTGAGGCTAATCAACGTAGCTAATGAAGCAGCAGCTCCCCTCACATGTTGACATTCGCGGCACTTGTAAGTTCTGCGCATCACGCACCTGACCCATGTCAGATGGGCCGCACCATTTCACAGTATCTGCGATAGGGTGAAAGTATCAGATAGCACGTTTAAATGTGTTTTATTAATAAAAATACATGTAGCATTACATATCATTATCATGTAAATATATATAACTTGTACTGTCATTGATTTAAGTCAGCAAGTAAATTGTTGTACTTGATCCAGTTTAAAGGTCAACCATAAACCTTTTTCATGGGCCCCCCCTTGGCCTTAGGCTGGGGTCATCTGAACCATTTGTCACCCCCTGATGGCGAGCCTGCAAAAAACATACTTACATCTGGCTTTTGTATGTAATGGGAAAGGACACAATCAGCATTCACACTTGGGTCAAATGACTGTGCAGTAGTCACGGATACTTACTGGCCTCAGCTCCAGTCGGCACTGATAAAAACACAACATCCAGGTGAACGTGCTAATTGTAACCCTTTATTGGCAAGATGCAATGATGTGCCACCACATAATACTGTTTGTCTCTGCCCAAGTAGCACTTTCAAATTAGTCTGTACCATCTTTGAAAGATATACAGAATAAGAAAGAGATATATAAAACGAAGTAACCACCACAACATTTTTTACTGGCCTCCAAGCTGTTTTCTGCTGTTTACTGTCCTGTTTTCCAGCCTGTCCGTGAAGCAAAAAGTGACACACCACTAAAAAAAGAAATACAGAGAGGCATGCTCCATGCAGCATACTGGCAATGCCAAAGGCGTCTATTGCCTATTTTTAGTGGGTTTTTGCTGTGTTTAAAAAAACCTGTGTACACACGCTCATTTTGGTGGAAAAGGTGGTGGAAATTAGTGTTGCCTATTCTTTTCCTTAGACCTTGCTTTACAACATGTAGCCTGGGAACACAGACATGACGATACTTTTAGCTAGAGCATCTGGAAAGTCCTTGTACATGGCCATTTTAGAAGAATAGGCTACACTACCATGTGAATGCTATTTCCTCCATTTATATGTTTATATCAATCGAATCTGGGAACCTATGGGCTATTGGTCTGACATCAATAATGCCTCTGATATGGGATTCAAGATTGCATTCAGTTAATATGTTTAACCTCTCCACATAGACTGTTTACCTGCCGCTCAAACGTGATTGGTCAATACTGCTTGGACTATAAAACAGAAACCAGAACGTTTTGATAACAAAATATTGTCCTGTTACCCACAGATTATTCAAACATATGCAGATATCTGTTTATAGAGATTGAATTCAATCTCAGTACCACACTATTATGAAACTGGTTATCAGGTTTTCCAAATTAAAATTGATCTATTAAAAAATTACCATAAATTATGAAAAATGCAAAAAACCTCCATAAATGTTTCATTTAAAGATAACTCATTATAGATGCATATTGTATTTGCTCCTTTACCACAGAGCTTTTATTTTATTGATATTATTTCTATTTTATTGTATTGAAATCCAATAGTGTCTTTTTACGAGGCTACTTTTTTTCCTTTTTTTTTAACCCAAAAACTTGGCCTGCTGCTCTTCCACTCAGACTGCTGTTACAATTGCCACTATTCAGAGGCCACAGTATTTTTCCAGAGCAGATAAAGAAATTAAAAGGACTATTTGTATTAGATATTGTGGTTCAAAATCCTCATAAAACTTGTTTGTACTTCAGTCAGACCAACCTCGACCTTCTTCGATTCCCTTTTCAAGACTTAAAGTCATTTCAATCCTGATGATTAAGGGCGAGTCACAAATACAGTGTGGTGCACAGTATTAACAGATAACCAAGAAAAGAAAAAAAAAGGTTTCTAGCATGGGAACAGTAGCCATAAAGGCTGACTAAACTGTGAATTTCCAGATATATTTCATAAAAAGACATCAGTTGCTGAGTATGGCTGCAGGATCCGGATTGCTGTGCTTTCTTTAAAGACCTCACCAACAAAATTACAGTGTTGGTCCTTTTTTACTTACGCACCGTTCTGACTTGGATAATTCTGTCTGTAATGTTGTTTGCATCCAAACAACCTGTAGTTTCTCTGACTGGACAATCATTAATCTCAAAGATCAACAGAATATAAGAGGCTACTGTGAGCAGTAATATCTTTTCGTCAGGTGTAGCGTTTGTTATCCCATAGCATAAGCATCCATTGGCAGGAATCAGAGTTCTGTGCATGGTGTTAACACACAGGTTATTTAAACAAGGTCAGTGATTTAACTGGGTACATACCTGGCTTCACACATGTATTAGAGGATAAGAGGATAATGGAAGAGCTCCACAGTCCATAATAAAGGTACACACATGCCCTGTTTCTCTTCTGCCACTCATCCTCACACGTAGCATACAGTACAGTACACACAAAATATCCAGCTTGTGTTTGTTTGTTTGTTTGTTTTTAAAGAAATCTTACACCTCTGATTAGTCAGCTCATTTCAAAATAATAAAGTGATAATCATGCTGATGTAACTCAATATAGTGAAACTGTGAAGCTAAATTACGTTTTGCTAATTTGAAGCAAATAATGCTCAATGAAACTTGATTCCTTATCACTGACGTGCAAAATCGGAACTGATGAATTCTGAAACCTGTTTTTTTTTTCTTTGGTTGGCTAAAGTGAAAAGTGTATGCATCAATAAAGGCAAAAATGTGCCCTATCATAACAAACATAAGGGTTGTGACTTAAAAATTATTTAATATTTGACTTAAAGAGGCAACAGATAGGATTCGTTTTTCTTTTAGCTTGGCGCCACCTAGCGGTGTTGCGTCGCACTGTCGCAATGACCAAATTGACTGTGGGGATCAGAGATAATCAATTTCTATGACTCTATTAGACTCTCTAAATTAAATAAAATGTAGGCTGTAAAATCACTGGTATACCTCTATGTATATGTAGAATGAGAAGGTGTGTGGACACTGTACTATATAAATGAGTAAAGAGACCGAGCAACAATTATCAGATTTATCTGAAGAAAAAACAAATAGTAATGCAAATAATTATACCAGAATGCACAGTACCAGCACAAACAACTCAGTAAATTATACCAATATGTACAGTATCAGTACAAACAACAGTAGACACAGTGGGACTGTACCAATGTAAACAGTCCCGATTCTAGAATAAACGGTACCGTATGGAAACGATGCGGCCGGTTGGAGCTCAAATTGAACGGGAAACAAAGTTCAGTGTTCACTTGGTTAGGCGTAACTTAGCTGTGCGATGTCCATCGATAGCTACCTCCGTGAGAAGAGAACAGAAGGATGGGAGGGGGGTATCACTGTCCGAGGGCTGCCGTAGAATAGCAACGAAGATGTCAGCCGACCAACACTCGCTACCTGGTCCCTTGTTGCGGCGATTTGCAATGCTGGCCAGCTAGGAATTAACTAGCAGCCAGTACAGTACAGTCCTCTCTCGTCTAGCTAACATTTAGCCGTGTTACTTACTGATCCATTAGAAAGAAAGCTAGCTGGACACTGGTGTTGAAGCCTCTTTGGTCACAGAGCTCCCTCCATCTCTTGAACGCCTGACTGAGGTTTACTCTTGTTTTTCCTCTTCTTTTATCACTCTCCTTTTTGCTCTTCTTTGCCTCCTCAGACAGAGGAGCTTGTTTTCTTTTGCTAGGCCGTTTTTCACTTGTTTACAAACTCTGTCCATCTGCCATTGTGCTCGTGAGTCAACTATCTCATGCCCAACTCCTCATAAGGACTCGCTCCAGTCCCTGATTGGCTGACTGACCAGTTTCGCAATACATGACGCATTTCCTGCCGTAAAGCAGATTTTTTCCGCAAAATTTTGGCACCAGTGGCAGAAGCTCATTGCAAAGCCACTAAGTAACCTATGTAAACGCTGATAGTCTGATTTTACTGAGGCCACTACCCTGTGCAACCCACATTATTTTCATAATGATATATTTAGGAAAAGATGCTATCTGTTGCCTCTTTAAGAGGCAAAAAATGACAGTAGACAAAAAAGTAAACAAAATAAACATAAATGTCATATTTCCATCACCTTCTCCCTATTGTTTTCCTTAAATTGACATTTGACTGGCACTCTTTACCTTACATCATATCTTCTGCAGTGGTTTAAAGGTAACCGCCAGGAGAATTAGCAGCACCAGCTGTTCATATTGAACCAACTGAACCAACTCCTGATATTCACATAATAGTACTGGATGGAAACGCACACTGAGAACATTTTCGTTTGCCAATTTTCTAAAATTCTGAAAAATTAAGAAGTAACATGTTAGCAACCAAAGAGCCAAATATTTTTCTCAGGAAAAATCAAAAGCGATAAGGAGAGTAAATATCAGATGGACACAAATGAAAGTCTAACAAATGCTAATATTTTGCCATAACCTACGAGGTTATTCTATGTAAATGTTGTGCTTGGCATGATCTGCTGTCCCCAAGTGGCCATAAAGAGCTTGTAAACTTTAACCCACAGAACAGACACCTTCTCTCAAGTTATGGTACCTTTGGGTTTTAAAGGCCTAATTAACTGTGTGATCTGTAATTGGGATAGACACATGCAAAACTGCTCAAGGTTTCTATTATTATTGAAGTAATCCTCCACATCTTAGGAAAACCATTGCTAAAGAAAGAAACAGATGTCAGTGTAAGCCCTCGGAAAGACATCTTGTGCCAATTAACATATTTGTTAGTTATCCTATTATGACAGTAGTTGACTGCTTTGTACTGAAGAACTTAAGCTGAAAGAGCAAATGAGCATTAAACACAAAGATCTACCTCCATTAGAAATAAAAGGCACACTGAAGTGGAAAAGAGTTTTTAAGCACTATTACATTTTTACTTACCAATTACTTGGTTCAATAAATAGCAACTCATTGGTCTCCTCTTCTAAAAGCAATAAAGGGAAATATTATTAATGCAATATGTATTAGACAACAGATTTTATTTGATGCATGTTCTTAATTTGGAGGAACACAAGCACCAAAATACCAATGACATGAGATTACAGTCTCAGCACTTGTATGCTTCGCAGTAAACATACAAAGATATCACAATTAATTTTAAGATAATACATTAATGTTTAACAAGCCTAAACTCTAAAGCACTGTTAGTGGCCACCAGGGGTTCTAATATTCATATTACAGCCCATAATACAGAGCTGTGAAAATGAGCAACATACTGACAATTGTGTTGTTCACAAAGCCTTCCCTGTATTGGGGTTTAAAAAGAGATGTTTGGCCTGGGTGGAGGTAGAAGAAACAGTAAAGGGTCAGTAAATCAAGTCAGGGTCACTCTTTTGGTCACTATTTTCCAAACTACTTAAGCAGTCCTGATTTTGCAGAGATAGACCTTTAGTGGTTGGACAACCCCCAAGTTCCCACTGGATTGGTAAACTTTCCGGGGGGACTAAATCAGCAGGGCCATGGGGTACATCCATGGGTGTGCTAGCTAGTAGCAGTTCTCTTTCAAGGCTGTGGCTAGCAGTATGTTCGCCATCTGTTGGCATCTGGCAGCTTGCTTTCATCAGAATGAATTGGTGGTTTAACTTAAAATGGGTTGGAAAACAGGAGACATGGGATGAATAGCATTCTTACAAAAGACTTACCCTTATTTGGTAATTAGATGACTTCTGTTAAACAGACACTTTATTTGCCATCCAATGGACATTCTTGTAAACCGCATATCACCTATGATATCACGAGACATGGCCAAAAGTGTTTGGTTCTGATTTGAGGAAATCTTAAAACCACAGCATACAATATTAATTTGGGCAATAGTTTTGCTCACATTTCTTGGCAGCAGATTGAGGCCTGCCCTTTTTTTAAAAAAAATTAAAAAAAATGGCAATAGCCCCTTTTACACTGCCAGATTTCCACGAATGTTGGGCTAATTTGCTGGCCAGCTGTGAGCGTTTGGACACACAGAGGCAGAAAAGGCGAGTTGATCCGAGGTGCCCAATTTTCCGCCTCGTAGGGTAGTCATATTGGCGGAACCCTTTCAGTTTAAACAGACCGAGGCAGCCTTCCGCAACGGGAGGGGCTGTTGAAGACTTGTGGGAGGAGCTGTTGATGACTTGTGGGAGGGGCTGTTGATGACTTGTGGGAGGAGCTGTTGATGACGCCGCACGTGCGAGCCACTGGCGGTGGATAAACAGGAAACAGCTGATAGCAGGAATTAGCGAGCAGCTAATAAAAAGAGGGAAACGCAAACCTGACAGACACTGTAAAGATGAGCAACTGGGAAGACAAGGAATAATGCGCCCTCCTTGCCCTTGCAAACAAAGAGGCCATTAACCGTCAAATGACAGGGATGGTGAAGAACGGGTCGATTTACAAGAGAATCGGCGTCTGACTGCACCAGGATTTTTTAGCTAACACCAATGTAAACCAATCCGCAGCAATATTTGATGTTCAAAGCAACAGACGTAGTATAAATATTGAGACAGTACATGTAGGGTGCTAGGGTGGGGTGATGGATGTGACAAACAAATGCAGACTTTCACCCAGGAGACTGCTGTTCATTTAACATGTGCAGTCAAAAGTCAAAACTATATTAACACAACCTTACATGACTTGTTATTGTAACCTGTGTGTTGTGTTTCCCTGAAGTTGGGAATCTATAATGTTAACCTTGGCGTTCAATATCTGTAATATCTAAATTTATGGTTCTCAAAAGTATCATACACCAAAGACCCTACAGTTAAGTTTAATCACAGGCTCACTCAGTTCTAAATTCCAACAGGTTCAAGAAGGGAGATTGGTAGTGGCAACTCTATATAAAAGAGTAGTAAGACCTCCAGCCCACACAAAACACACACAACCACTTCTTTAGAAAACAATAGTATGGAATAAATTTATTCAGGCATCCTGTCCTGATTAAACTCTCTTCATTTGTATGAAAACCTTAAAACAAAAATATTTGCTTGATGCAATTCTTAAACTCAAATACAACCCGAAATAAAATAAAATAAACAAATAAATACAACCAAAATTCACTGTAAATACAAGAAAATATCACAGGTCCACTCTCAATGTTTCACAGAAATTAAATGTATCCTCTATAGGACCAAAATCAACTTATCAGTTATCAGTTATTTTCAGACTCTTCTTCCTTAAAAGTTATTAGTCTTTAGTTCTGAGCTCTTTTGCTTTGAATGCTCCTTTTCGTGTTATTTATCAACCATGAGTTTACTTATGACGTCATTTCTATTCAGTTTCTTAGTCTTTGGTTACCTTGGGCCCAAGAACAAAAAATACCTGAGATCTCAGTAAAAAAGTACCAAAATAAAACATAAACTCCTTAGTTAGGTTCCTTTGATTTGATTCTTACTGCCCCTGGGAACAGCACAGCATCCACACATCAGCGTCCTGACAAGATGAAGGCATCTTCAAGCAGTGGAGATGATCTGGATGGCAGAAGGAACAGCTCCTCTATGTCACCGATGAAATCCTTCCCTCAAAGAAAACAGCCTACACACGAGTGTACAGAAAAATTATCATACAGTCTGAATTTCCTTGTTTCATTGTCTGTTTTGAATTTACAAGTATTAAATCTGCATTCACACAGAATTATGTATAACCATTTCAATAACTATAAAAATATTACTAAAGTGTCTTTTTTTTCCACACATAAATTCCATTGAAGACACAAATTGGCCTTTCACATTCATAATACATATACATTTGCTTTTAACCCTTAATCAACATGCACAAATTTTTAACATGTTGCACTTAGCTTAGTGTCTAGGCCGCAGTTTAGCCGACAGCGGTGAGCGGCAAAAACGCTGCCATATTTTTTTCATGTCACACGTCATATCCTGACTGTTTTCCTTCATTATACATCACAATGCAAAATAGCACACAACTTAATCATTTCGGACAAGATATTAACCAGCTTGACGCTAACCAGCTAACTCACCAGGATAATTTGACGGAAACGCCCATCGGAGTTTCTCGTGAAGTTCTCTTCCCACAGCTAATTCTGCTGCTTAACACTTCCTCTCTGATGAGAAAAATGTCAATTTATCAGCTTATAATTATAATTTTCAACCATGCAACTTCATAATTCTTTGACTACAGACCTGTCCGTGTTGCTTGCGCTGTAGTAACTACAGAGAGACGAGAAGTTTTCTGTGTGTGTGTCTGTGTACGAGGTGCGTTTAAGGACAGAAGGAAATTGTAGCGTCACAAAATATACAACACTAGCGTCAGTGTGTGTGGGGAATTAGAGTGATGGAAATTAACCCGGGTTACATTATACACTTATTTTACTAATTTGTTGTCTTAAACCTAACCAAACAGTTTTGTTCCCTAAACCTAACGGCTACTGTCTGACAACTTAAACTACGTTTTTCACCCAGCTGTGCTTCACAGACAGACAGACGCTAAAGGGTGCGTCTCCCAGAGATGCCAAAAGATGGCCCCGTTGTTGGTATCAAAGGCAGATGGGCATGAGAAAGCATTGGTATTTGGCAACCTTGGATGAGATGGATGTTGTATGTTCACAGTTTCAGATCGAAATTGGCTATAAAAAGCATCTTTCAATAATCCACTCCTTTAGAAGCACTGTCACAATTGTAAAATCTTGTGGAACGAGGTGCGAATTCAGAGAGAGAGTATTTCAAGACTGAATAGAACATTCACAGGAATACTGTACATTGCACTTTTTGTAAGGTTGTTCTTGCTCTCAGACTACTGTTTGTAGTGGTTTCTGACCATTTGCCCACCCTGGCTCTAAAAAAAGCCCTCTATAAAATTGCAGGTAGCATACATTAATATTTTTGCATATGAAATGCGGTATAATTCCTTCATAGGATTCCCCAGGGTCATAGGTGCAGGAGATTGCACCTACACTCCTATCACTGGAGCTTAGAGAAACACAAGGGCGATTTGGTTAATAGAAAGTCCTTTCACAGGTGATATTAACTCTGTAAAGTTTACACAGCATACCATCCACACAAAAATAATGATGAAGGCAACAACATTCGTTGGATTATGTTTTCAAAGCTTGGTCCTGATTTCACAAAACCCATTTTATGCTGCTGGCATTACAGCTAATCAAAGGATGTGGAATTTGATTAGTCTATTGGTATTTATCAAAAATAATATTCAATGAATAAAAATAATTTTCCTTTGATTTGGTAAAAATCCACGTATCCTTCATTATGGGACAGTGTCAGATCTGGAGTGGTAAAACAAATATATTCACTTATGATATTACACATATAGCAATTTTCTGCCAGCAACTCTAGGTGGAAACAGTGTTGCTTTTTGCTGTATTATATTTATACTAATCCACTAGTCCATACCCAGTGAGTGCACAGTTGCCCATATACAGTTTCACATGGTGTGTGTTTGGGATACAGGTCATAGGAAATTGCAGATTAAATAGTCAACTGGCCCTATTAAGAAGAGCAATGTATTCAGACAGAGTTTTTGTGAATTTGATAGTACGATTGCTTTATTGAAAGTACAGTAGTACCATTGCCAATAGTGGGATAGTTAGTGGGCTAAAACTGTACATTAGTAGTTGAGGTAGCACGTTGAAAGGCAGATAGTTAAAGTGTTTATATGTTGTATTGACTTAAAAGTGGGGCACACTTGTAGAATGACTGACTGACTGACAGAATGACACACTGACAGTTTCCGTGATTATGTACAGTGTTGGGGTCAACATATATTTACCTCACACGGCGGTAGGGATGTCACGATTATAGATTTTCTTGGTACGATTATTGTCAGAGAAATAATCACGGTTTTACGATTATCACGATTATTATGCATTAATTAATTTCACACTATAAATGTGTAAAATCACATGAACACTCCTCATAGATCTCTAAGTTTCATTTATTTCCATGCCAACATAACAAAAATAATATAGCAACAAAGAAAAGTAACCAAAAAGGCAAGGCAAGGCAAGTTTATTTGTAGAGCACAATTCGTACACAAAGTAATTCAAAGTGCTTTACAGAACAAGAAAATGCATTAAAATCACAATACAAAAT
>NC_065511.1:7835617-7865796 GCF_006386435.1 Epinephelus moara
CTTTGGCGAAGCCAACTAATCAATGACCTAACTGCAAACTATCACAACAATAACTCATTGAACAGCATCAAATCACATACAACAAGTTAAACAGTCTTGCTTAGCCTGTAAAGCTGTGATAAGCTATGCCCAGTTGTTACGTTACCAATCCTTGAATGGATGGGAGAAAGAGTCACTTGGTGGTGTACTGCTTTGTTGCCGGCAGAAGAAGGCTGGGAAGGTGTGGTTTCAGTTGCAGTCTTTGTTGGGTCCTTTGTTCCAAAGGTTCTGATCCAAGGAAGCTGGTCGCTCGGGGTCCTTGCAGAGTTAGACGCTGGGTGCAAACTCACTTAGTTTCTTGTTGTTGGAAAGCTAGTTGCAATGGCCTTGTGTTTGCAACAGAGTCTGGGATCAGTTGCCCTCCCTTTAGTGGTTTGGGCTATGGAGCAGGGGTTTGGGCCTTTGCTGTCCCAGGCCCAGCCGGAAAGAGGGGTGCAGCTGCTACAGCAGCTGGAGCAAAAAGAGAGAGGAATCTGTGGAAGGGAGCACAGATCTTTGCAGGCCTGTGACATCACAGAGTCACATGTCACTGTAAAAGGTCTTGTCCAATCAAGTTTTGGGACTTGAGTCTCACTGAGGTGTGAGGTGAGATCTCCTGTCGAGATGGGTGTCGCATAGCCCTCTTTGTTTGAAGACAAAGAGCATGCAGAGGAAAAAGCCTTTAAATTGTCCAGTGATGATTTTACCAAATGATAAATCATCTGTGGTCCTGTGAATCCCAACAACAGCATACCATACCATGACTTAGTCATACCAAAAATTAGAAGGAAAAAAAAAAACACACAATATCGGTCGCATTTTAGCCATTTTTAAGCATTTTTCTGTTGTTATAGCGCCACCCAGTTGCCAATTAGAGTTAAATTTCTCCAGTCACCTTGAGGTATCCTGTTCTACATATCTACCAAGTTTAGTAAAAATCGATATGGAGGTTAGGCCTAGATAAGAGATTAGCTCTCTAGCGCCCCCATTTTGTTTGATCCGGTCAATAATGGAGGGGTCCCCTCAGATTATGTGTGGTCATATGCCTACAAAGTTGGTGATTGGTGAAACCCTTGAGATGTTATACACCTTTATGTGATGAGCCACGCCCTCCGCAATATAGTATAATAATATAGTCCTTATAGAAGCTCAGTTTTAGTAAGTTTTCCAACTTTTGCCAAGAGGGAACTTTAGATATTGGTCCCTAGATTATGTTCACCGAGTTTCATGCAGATCAGTCAAACTTCCTAAGAAGAGATCGATTTTAAGTGTTTTTCAAAAAATTCAAAATGGCGGAAAATCTATATAACCGGAAGGTATGGGTTCTTGAGGCAAATTTGTTCCTCATGAGGAGAGGCATCTCTGTGCAAAGTTTCATGTCACTACGACATACAGGGCATGAGATATGCCCATTCAAAGTTTGCAATTTCAATCAATTTAATACTCTCAATTATAACAGCCAGCTTATTGAAAAATGACTGACTTACATTTATCTCATATCTCATATCATTAATGCATAGATCTATGCTTTTGATGTGATATGCAGCCTGCCTGACTACATATAGAGGCCCTGGACCTACTGCGCTCAGAGGTAGAGCGCCGTTTTGATCAGGAGGGACTCCGCGTAGCTGCAGGGCGAGAGCAGGCAGTTCTTGAGGCGACTCAGGGTAAACGAGTGGATGTGGGTTCCCCGGAACTGACCCCCTTTCCACGAGAGCGGCTAATTGAGCTTAGATCGGGCCCAAAAAATCCAGCCCGACTCGGCCCGAGCCCGTGCACGTTATGTCCGGGACTGGCCGGCCTGTCCAATTAACTGTAATTATGGGCCAGAGCCCGATTTAAACCCAACATTTTTCAGTAAGTTGGCTGTTATAATTAAGAGTATTAAACCGCAATTCTTGTTATTTGAATGGCGCAACACGGAAGCATGCTTATGTAATAAAACAGGTGTTTATTTTAGGAGCCAGGTGGTGAAGGGCTGTGCGCGCACAATGTTCCAACAGGGGACAGCCCTCCATTCCGAAACCCCCCCCACTCCGAAATTGATTTTCAAGTCCATATCAAATTTCCTGCATCAAACACTGCCGCCCGCTCTCCGTCACTCGCACAATTCCGAAATTCACTGTACTACAAAAGCTTGAAATGAATGTTCAACTCACTATTTTTTATTGAAAATATGTCACTGTCTTCATTTATTAGGCTATGTATAATTTCTCTAGCAGCAAACACATTTAAAGGAGACGCTTGTCAGCCCCCCGCCCCTCCCAACAAACCCCCCTCCCCTCAGAAAATAGTTCCGACATTCATGGACATAAGACTAAAATATCCACAAGTGTTTTACAGTAATTGTTCTACCTGGAGATGATGTATGAGCTCACAGAGACCAGTGTGTCTTGTGTACTGGACTGGACAGCAGCCGGCAGTCATCTAGTGGTCGCACTGTATAGATTTATTAGGCTACATTATAATTCATTATTCGTTAATAGTGAGGATCATTTTAGATGTTGCTTACTGTTTATAGCCTGTACTATTTACAACATCAGCATAGTTTGTATTCACAAAATACAATTTAATATTCAAGCGGATGCGCTGGAAAACTTGGCAGAGAGCCAATGCTGTCTGGCTGCGCTGTAACATAACCTCGTCTATAAATAGTACACAGCCATGGTACTGACTCAGACAGTGACCTGTCTGAGCTTTCAGCGTGGGAAATAATTGTATGTCGAGCGCACGTTTTAGTATCTCGTGCTCTCAATTTAGCTTATCTTGTGCGCACGAGATACTAACTTGTGCACAGGAGTTAGTATCTCGTGCGCACAAGATAAGCTAACTCGAGCGCACAAGATAGTTTTTTTTTTCTTTTTTGGGGACTTTAGGGGCTCTGTAACACACAGACAGACAGAGTTTCTGTCATAATATAGTAAGATATAGTAAGATTACTACTACTTGCACCTCTTGACTGAAGTAGGTGGCTAAAAAAATCCCAAATTGGCCTTTATTTGTGGTACTGAGGTTCAGAATATTCAGTATGCCTTATATATCCCTACACCCTCTATCCACCTCTATCTATCTCCTCTATTTGTATATTTATCAACATTTGTAATGTGTTAAAACCAGTAGAAATACAGGTAAAAACTAAAGCTAAAGAAATTGTGTGATACTTTTTTATGCTTATGTGGCCATAGCTATCCATCCATATTTGAAGCATTGTCTACTGTCATGGCTACATGTGAGTCTGGACAGACATGGATGTAAACTGTAACTTGACTGGTTGGTTGAGAAATACAGCCATGAGGGGGTAATTCTACTTCGATAGATGGTACAGTACGCAATAATATACCTAGCTAAGACTTGTAGTGACAGACAACCTGGGTTCCTCTGTTGAAGTTCTGGGCAGAGATTTCAGGTGTCTACTTTAGGTGCTCTCCATCTATATAGATCTTGTTCAGCTACAGCAGAGTGTGACAAAAAATCTTCAGTCTTAACTCAGCTGACTTTAAGTGCCATCACCTCACAAGCCCGTCTTTGTATTAGCCCCAGTCCCCCTGTGAGTCTATTGGGAGTAGATAGATAGATAGATAGATAGATAGAGAGAGAGAGAGAGAGAGAGAGAGAGAGAGAGAGAGAGAGAGAGAGAGATTTAGTGCTTTCAAAACTCTGTTTGCATTCCATTCTCATTTTGCTCCACAATGCTGTAGAGGTGGATTACACTGTGACTGTGATGTGCTACACATCCCTGACACGCCACTTTGCTCAAGGGAATAAACTGTTCAATTCTGATGTTGTATCATAACAGCCTGTTGTCACTGTTGAGCAGCTATCATACAAGTGAGAGTCAGTGCTCAGATTGCTATTATAATTCACACTGTGGATCGGTAATACAATGTGGGCAGTGGTAGACAAGATAGAGGGTTTTTTTCCAAAGGATATTGGGGGATTTGTGGTGTCCTAAAGGTGCAGTCTGAGTGAGTGAGTGAGCGTGTGTGTGTGTGTGTGTGTGTGTGTGTGTGTGTGTGTGTGTGTGTGTGTGTGTGTGTGGATCAAACTGTGACAGAACTTGAGCAGAACTTGTGTATTATTTTTTTTCTTGCTGTTTTCCTACTGAATTTTAAACACGGATATAAGCCACATTTCGAGCACCTTTTTCCTGCTGATAAATATTAAAGAATTAATGCAGTGGATACATGTTATATTTAGACTCCAAAGCTGCTTTAGTTACTATGAAACACAGCACACACGCTTGCACTGAAAGAGGCTTATTCAAATGATGTAAAAAGCTAAGTTGACAACAGAGAGCGGGAATTCAGGAGCGCTGCCACACTGCGATGATATGACAAAAAATAAATAAATATTGAAAGAGAAACTGATATTTGGGAAATAGAAAGGTAAGTGTTGGTGAATCATTTTAAACGGCGATGTAAAAACAGTGATCAGAGTTGGCTTGTAAACAAGCATGATGTGCTTGTGATTTTGATGGATGCTTAACAAACTGGCACTGGACAAGTTATTTGTATAAATTAAACAAAAATGAGATATTTTGCCATGCATGCTGCAGACTGTCTGAATCTCTGTCCCTCTGAAACACAGATCTGAGCCAGTGAAGGGGAACTTGTGAGTTGCTGCCACAGTTAGTGGAGTTCTTTGGGCCTAGTATCGTTAATCCATGTCTATGAACAAGTGTGACAATAAGCTCTCTGTCTGAACAGCAATCCTCTTAGGCGAAGCTTTGTGGGTAAACTCGCCTCATGCAAATTCTAAACCCCATTAGCTTTGAGGGACTAGTCAGCTGCATTGAGATTAATGGCCAAGTGACTACTTGATTTAATAGGGTTATTTCACATCTTCCGGGGGAAAAATAAACAACAAAGTTAATGCAAGACATTTGTCACTGACGTCCTCAATCTCTCTTCTCTAAGTGGAAGAAGTTTCTTGTGCGTATAGACGTGATACTTACTCAGCCTGGCACCGGTGGAATAGCTGGGAAGCTTAGATGTTTAATGTCTGTATGCTTAGTCTAGAAGTACAAAATAATTATTTTAAATAAGTTTCAGTTGTTTGGACTGTTAAACCCAAGGTGGAAAGTTTTTATGCATTGTGGTAAATTACAGCACGGGCATATCTGAAACTGTATTGGAGATAAATGTAGCGAGGAGAGGAAGTGCTATGCAATTTTTCATTACAGGGTGAAAAATGAAAATCCTTATTTATCTTTTTCCATGCCGTCAGCTTACTCCAAACTTTGCTGCAGGGGATTACTGGCTGGGTGGGTAAGGCTCTGTCACCGCAAAGTGGGAGACAACACAGTGTGACAACGGTGATCTGAGAGCGCTGCCGACTCCTCCAACTCACAGCTGCGGAGGAATGATTAGCCCAAAAGTTGAGCAGGAGCGTTTAAATACTTCTTCATGACCTTTAATCCCCAATCAAATCAAAATGCCACCCTTCCCTACACCGCCAAACACAGGCAAACACTCCACTGCTTGTGTGTCTGCTCAGCTCCCAGAATGCACTGCTGACAGCTTTCCAGAAGATCTGAGATTACCTAAAGCTGACTGATTACCTTAACAGGTGAAATGAGTGTCATCCTCCAGTGGAGGGCTTAATGCTGGATCACATCACACGAGAACTGCTATAGGACTGGGACAGCTCAGAGGGACATATTGGAGGTGTTTAGTTATATGAAACTGAATGCTTTTTACTCTTATACAGGACTGACTGGGTAAAAAGAAACTGGTCATCGTCATCAACAGTATGGTGTATTTCTACCTGTTGTGTAGAAATACACCATACATTAACAATTTTTCCTTCAACAACAATGTGGTTACATTTTGCCAACACATGCACGTGATAGGTTTTAGAAAAAAAGAACAAAAAAATAACTTTCGTCTTTGTCCTACCACATTTCCCCCTGTCGTTGTCTGACGCCAGAGCTCACGGAACAAGTGCCAGTTTTCGACAACTTCGGAGTGAGACTGGGTTTTTCTGGGAGCTCCAATGCTCCATGTCCACAGATCACCTACAGTATTATAATTTACATTTGGATTAAAGTATACTATACAGTTCTATTTATGTCATAGGTTCTAAATGGTCATGGAATATTTATTATGGATGCTTAAATTCATGAAAAAGTTTTGAAAGTTTGTCCATTAAAATGTGTGGGAACCCTATGACCAGTGTTGGGTTAGGGGTTAATTTTGTAATGCATTATCCCTAAGGTCTTCTGACTCCAAAAGTAACTTGTTACAATAATATATTACTATTAGCAGTAACAAAGTAATAAAATGTGTTACTAATAGTTAATAGAGTTTAAGTATTTATTGTTTTCATGTATTCAACCATAACAACAACCATGTTTCCACTGACACACTTACAACACAGGGGCAAAGTTACAATGGGAGAGTAATGCTGACACATCATCCTCATCTTCAATCCTCATCTTGCTGTTGTTGCTGACTGGGAACCTGCAGGCATTCCTTTCAGCTTCATTGTTTCATCTTCACTCGCACACCAATCTACTTGTTGTGCTAAACCAAGCATTTGTCTTTTGTGTTTCATATGATAGGACTGCAGTTCAAAATATTTATCCATGTCCTATAATTTCTCACTTTGATACTTTGTCTGCCTTTCCCTATATCCAAGGCTATGTGTTTATTTTAAAAGGTCTAGGCTATCACACTGTTGTTAATATGTAATTGATAAAAGAAAATCCGTCATAGTATTTGTCAACGAAATTTACACTATTACTAATTAGCAGTAAACACAAAGCACAGCTGGGGCCGATGGAAATGCCATTAATTTTGCAGGAATTTGATAATAAACCAAACTACTGGACAAATTACACTTTGATGACACAGGATAAGTGAGAGGAACATGAAAGTACCTAAAAGTCATCCTGTGGGGGCATGATTGTCTGAACCCAGTTTTGACAATCTATCCTATAGCTGTCATGACAGTTTACTCAGAACCAAAAATACTCAATGAGTCTATACTCTATGAGGTTTCCTCATCTGAATGTATATCCTTGCCTTCAGGTGAGAGATTAAGATCGCTGAAAAACTTCATATCTATGTTAAATCTGACTGTGTGAACAATGTGCTTCCCTGAGTTCCCAAGAATGAAAAAGAGAAAGCATGTTCCACTATGTTTTCTAGAAGTATTGTCATTTATTTCACTTAAGTTTCAGTTTGTTTATGCAGAAAAGGAAAAGTACAAATAATCAGGGCCGGCTTAGTTAAAAGCCTTTTTCTTTAACCACCACGCTCCTTTTCTTCAGACATCAAAGCAGTTGACAGATGGATAACAAAACAAGTGACTCAGACAAAATAATACAAAATGAGATCAGCCATTACCAATACAGAAACAAGGAAACCCGTAAACAGCAAACAGAGACATGGTGGCTATGATGAAGCATGTGGGTGTTGAGTGGTGAAAATGATGACAGTTAGTGATTACAGCTTAGTCCTTCAATCTGTAACTGTTTATGTGTGTTTGAAGTGACAAAGAGTGGTACTGGCTGTCATATGATAGGAGATATCATTCCAAATCTTATCTGGAATAGTAGCAAAACAATGTGCTTCTGTATCTTTTGAGTTCTATCTTGGTTACACACTGAAAAGTGAATGAGGGAAGATACTGGAGCTGATGGCCATCACAAATTTACGCTAACAAGTATTGTTAGTTAATCATAGTTCAGAGATTTTCAAAGGAGCCCAACTCTGAGTGATTTTAGGGATTGGGTCAAGGCAGTAACTACAGTATATTTTAGGGGGATTAGAATTAGAATTAGAATAGAATGTAAACAATAAAATAGGCAATACAAAGGAACAAACTATAGGCTATAAAATTAGCACTTTAGAAGAAATAAAACATGAAACACATGCTCATGGTTAGTGCAAAAGGTACTGATGTGGTAATGTGCAAAATCCGCATAAGAGAAAGTTCATGCCACAAATTCATGGTGGAGTACCGAGGTTGAGTTGAGGAGTCTCACTCCCTGAGGAAAGATGCTGCTCTGTAGTCTGGTGGTGCGACTGTGGATACCTCTGCATCACTTGCCTGCAGGTGACCAGGCTGTGGCTGGGGTGGGTACTGTCTTTTAGTGTTCTTTGGGCCTTTGTTAAACAGGGACCTTTGTAAATGAGTATATGAACATAAAAACAGTGTGAAAGGTAATACAAAGCAAAGTAGACTTACAGAAGACTTTATGTAAACATGGTATTGCTAGGGTACTGACAGCCACTGAATAAGAAATACTCACTGATGCTACATTGTTGGAAAATAATTAAGCTTAATAATAAACTTCCTCAAATAGTAACAGCATCTTGGAAATATGAGTAAGGCATAACATGATGTATTACTATATAAATATAAAAATGGTGGCAATAATGAATCCGCTTTGCCTTTTACATATTAACATTATATGAGATGTTTGTTGAGACAGTTGAGAATCATCACCAAACTCTGCAGCTCGACAGAGCTACTTTAAGGGGTCGAAAAGGTTGGGGTCCATTTTTCTTGACAGTCTTTTTCAGAGAAGAAGCTCTTTTAACCTGACGCCATGCTCCCTGCCCAGAACCAGCAGAAAGCTGAAGCAAATATATGGTAATAGAAGCATCTGGCAGTTTATGACACAGTTACTTTTATTTTTTTTCCCCATTAGTTGGTAGACCAAAACAGAGCTAAAAGATTGCTGACTATTGCACTTAGATTTCTCAGATGTCTAGGAAACAACTATGTCTGATGTTGGTGTGAGTATAAGAAGCTGTTTCACAACACCTTAGCCATAGCCACTCAGTAAGATCTGTGTTTCTGTGACTTTGTTTTGTCTTTCTGGCCCCTATTGGTCGGTTGCCAAATGAAACTTGAAAGGATACCATAAATATGAACAGTATGAAACCTAAGATCATCCAGTAAAGACTAGACCTGTGTGGTAATGCAACAAAAACTCTTGAAACCAATCACAACATAATCTCTCAAGACAGATTCTGCAATTTACATAGTAGAATCTGTCGGCAGCCCTGTGTGAAAGACGACTAGAGAGGGGGGGAGGGCGGGGCTTTGAGTTTGAACGGTGCTGCGCTTTAGCCAATCACAATGGAGGGGGCGTGGCCGAGACGTGCAGGTGTCCCCAGGAAATGTGTACCTACAGAAACAGCAAGCTCCATGTCCATAGCGACCGCTCCAGTAATGCCGTCTCATCAACGTGAAAAAAATAAATTTTCCAGCGGATGTCTGAGTTACAACATGATTGAGCTAACTGGAGTAGTTTCATGTCGTATCCGGCAACGGGAGGCTTTTAGCAGATGACGTCCTAAAGTTAGCTTTGCTAACTGCCCCTGTCAGCTGCAGCCACTGATGCTTTCTAGACATCGTGATTTCCCAAAACTGAATAAATACCACACATAGCAACACAAAACTGCTTTGCTAGCTCAATCATGTTGTAACTAAGATATTCGCTGGAAAAAATATTTTATTCACGGACCGTTTATTGAGTTATTACCTTATTTTTATAGTCTATGGTTATAGACAACGCTTACGGCTAACGTTAACAGCTAACGGTTAGCCCAGCTAATCTACGATAACCATATTAATTACGTGCACACAGAAATAGTAACGTTTGTTCAGTCATTGTGTTTATAGACTTTACAAACATCAGATTAGTCTACACAGTGATATAGTGACGTGAAAAATGTGATATATAGCTAAACTCTGCTGGTTTTCTACCCGAAATATTTGTAAACAACACGGCGATTCCCTGGGGGCACCGCCGGAAGTGAAGGGTGTGAGGCCCCTGCACTTCCGGTTAGTCGAAAAACTCCGGGCTGTGCCTCCAGAGGTAAAGCCCCTGCACTTCCGGTTAGTCGAAAAACTCCGGGCTGTGCCTCCAGAGGTAAAGGAAGAAAAAATTTTTTGGATTTCCAGATTGATCACAACATGACTTGTAATGTAACTGTAATGGATAACAAAAGACTAAAGTGGGATTTATACTCCTGCATCAAATCGATGGCATACCTACACCATAAGCAGGTTTAAAACGTGCACACCTATGATTAATTGTGGGACTAAATACACACTGAGTCATTAAGCTCATACCGACACCCAAACGTCTTGACTCTGTTGTTAAACCTGTTAGTAACCATTGGGTAGCCTTAGCCATGTGATGCTAACAGTTAGCCCTGTCACTGTGTGTGTGTGTGTGTGTGTGTGTGTGTGTGTGTGTCAGGCACAGAGCTCCAGTCCCTCAGCAGTACTCTCATAATAAACCCAGGGGGAGAATACAGCTCTACAATGAAATGAGATGTTGTGATGGGAGATGAGATCAGTGATTAGACAAAAGTGCATGGTTGTGCAAAATGCACAGGGAGAGGCTGAATTTGCATTACTTGTTGCAAATCCCAACATCACAACATCCTGAAGGGACTGAAATGGGGCTCTAAGTGTGTACAACCATGCTAGTGGCTTTGTACTGTAATTAGGCAAAGTGATCAGCATACTAACATGCTCACAATGGCAATGCTAATATGCTAATGCTAAGCAAGTATAATTCTGTACGGTATTTCGTTTTGGGTGTTAGGACAGTAACCTTTGCTAAATAGAAGTAAATACAAAGTACAGCTTCAGTAAATTTATTAGTTTTGCAGGTATTTTCAATATATGCTGACTGTAACTGTGCAAGTGCGTAAAAATTTTTTATGGCAATCCATCCAACAGTTGCTGTTACATTTCACTCAAAACCACAAATGTCACCTTCTAGGCACCCATCTAATAGTTGTGGAGATATTACCTTGAACACAGTGGTGGATTGACCGAATGCCATCCATACAGCCACACCTCTAAGATAAATAAGATGACCTGACAAGAGCATGCTTCAGGTTAATGTGAGTAAATACATGATTTGCGGTAAAAAGACTAAAAAAATCAACGCCACCAGGCCTGTGCCACCACGATTTTGTCTCTTTAAATTTAAAGTTGTTTTCTGAGTACAACCTACTATACCAGTTTTTCAATGTGACTCTTTGTGATTGATTGAGGATGTATTGACCAATAAAGCTTTCAGTCTTGTGAGGACCTCAGGACATTTCACACCTCTACCACACAGACGCTGTTGGCTTGGTCTCCACAACATTACAGAGATGCCATTCATCCTGCTGCTGACTGACAATCAATGGCAGTGCCATGGAACCGGTTTTGGCTGTGATTGATAAGAGCTATTAGCTCTCTGCATCTGGACACGGTGTTCTGGAAATGGGGCAGGACAGCGCTGACCCACCCAATGAGTCTGTATTGATCTAGACTAGATTGAAACCTCTAAATCTCCCAAACACTCTGGGTTAAACACTGTAACTACCTCACTGTGATATACAGTAGATCACAGTGTTGTTGAGTATTGGACTTTTTAATGTTAGTTTGATGTAGCCTTTTGTAGGTCTTGAGAACTTATTTAAACCTGGTGAAATGGATGCAGTTTTTGGATGATGATGCGCAACACCTGTGTGACTCAGGAACAATAATGCCTTAATCCGAATCAATTTGCAGTAAATAGCCTACGTTAGAGAAATCAATTAAGATATAAATACATAAATAAAATAAACTTAATGCAAAATATTATGCAGTTCAGCATATGGTTCTCATCATGGCTTGCCAATTCATTAAAAAGGTCCTATAGCATTTTTTGTTTATGTAATTTAAAGGGGAACTACGCCCATTTTCAAAATTCCTACATGGTATTCCTATGGTCTGAAACAGTCTAAAAATATCAGTAAATAGGAACAACTCTCTCCCAAATCCAAAAACTATACTGTTATAACTCATATTTGTTACATTCTCAAGTATAAAGTCTGAAACCATCAAAAACGTATCCTCATACAACGGCTTCTATGATATTCCAGGAAAATGTACACACACACACACACATGACATTGCATCCTTTTTGTAAAGTAAAGTAAAGTGATTAACGTAAAGTTATGGAGGTTAGGTTTGGGCAAGTAAAGTTACTGTGTACTCGTTAGTCTCAATGCTCCACAATAATGTGACATAGCCTATTGTTAGCCTCACTAATGCAACGCCAACAACGCCACTCTATATTGTTAACTGGCACCAGACTACACAACAAGACTTGATCACTTTCTCTTATATTTAAGCTTTTTCTTGCCCCCGTTTGCTCAGCGCCATTAAATTGTATGTAAGTGACACAGGTGTTTTCAACCCAGGAGCTACAATGAATGAACATTGTGATGTGGTCTATATAGGTACATTTTCTGGTACTGTAGAATAAAAGTAATTTAGGTATAAAAAAGAAAACAAAACATTATGAGTCCTCAAAATCCTTGTCCCATTAATTGTCTGTGGAGCAGCTTCAGACTTTATACTTGATAACATCACAACTTTCAGACTTCTCTGTTTTCTGGCTGTCAGAGAGAGTAGCTCATGTTCACAAATATTGATTGAACTTTTCCTAGGCCATGGAAGTAGCGTATTGGAATGTTTAATTTAGGTGGTGTTTGTCTTTGAAGACTTCATTGGTATAGGCCTATTTTGGCAAAGAAACTTAAAGGCTACAGTCCAGCAGTTAGAAAAATTCTCTCACTTTCCTTCTGTCACGGTCTTCTGCTTTGATGACACGTTGCTGACAGGTGTATTAATATTTTCTAATTGTTTCACATCTCCTAATACCAGCATTTGTTATGTTTTTGTCTGCTGATTTCTGACAGCAGGGCTTGAAGTTTCATGTGAAATTCTGTCTGAAAATCTTTTTACTCTTTGGAAACATGGTTTTGTGAATAAAAAGCCCACAAACAGAGCAAAACCAATATGTCATTTGATCAAATCTTATGAATGCTTATGAAGAGGTGACATTCATTAGGCTGACATACACAGTATACAGCAAGTTTGCTCAGTTTGGTGGATCTGACTTGGGGCACTTGTACAGTCAAACTTCACAGAAAAAAAAGCGTAGTGTAGAAAAAAAGTGTAGAATCAGAATATGAACATGTTTTTGCAGGAGCCCTTTTTTTTCAACGTAAAGAGAAAATTCACTGATAAATCTAATCTCCTTTAATATCCTCTCCTGGTAACGAAAACATGATAAAGATATTTATGGTTATATTAAGGCAACTGAAAGCAATTGAAAGGTTAAGGTTAGGTTGTGGTCTTGGCTAAATACTGGAGTGAGTAAACACCGAATTGAACCATAATAATAATATTTAAGCAAAACCACCATCTTTCAGTAACATTAACTATGTATAGTAGCCTGACAAAAAAAATATATATATATATATAAAATGCAAATGTTTGCCTCTGGTGTCCAAGTCCTGAGCTTTGTTCCAAACAACCCACCAAGACTTCCTCCATATGACTTCTATGCAGCGCACAACACAATCACCACAATTTTTTTTTGGCATTGAACATTTCTGCAAACTATGGATATGTTACATTTGTACATTACTATGTAGCTAATATGCTGAAATTTTCTGTATCAACGTGTTTCAGTTTTGGCACAAGATCCATTTGGCTATGGTTCGAAAAAAATCATGTTTGAGTTAAAAAAAATGTCTTTGAGTTCCTCTCACTAAGAATCCAGTGGCAGCAATGTTAGACCGACACAGCCTGCTATGTGTGTTGATTCATGGGATGTCACACACCTGTGCCCGGCAGTTGCTCGTTATGATTCATCAGAGGATAGGGAGAGTTGTAAAATCAACTTGGCAATCTTTGGAGGGCTTTTGTTTTGTTTATAGACCATTTTGTATGAGTCATAGTCAATTCTAAATTCACTAAAACACATTTCACAAGTCTGAAGTCTATTAACAGTGTGTGACCAACCCTCGTGCCTGTCTTTGGTTGAAAGGAAAATACAGTTTATTACAAGTTTGTTCTAGCTTGGCAGCTCTCCTCAGGGCTTTCTAGCAATAAGTTGAGGGTAGTTAATATAAAAATAAAGGTCAGATATGTTGTGGCTACATACCACACACAATACAGGACTTAGAAAGAGGATCAAGAATTTAATAGAGCAACATGTTTTTTTTTCTTTACACGGTTGTACTTTTGCCACAGTACCAGCACCTTGACTTCAGCTGTGCACAGGCATTTTTCTATTATAAAAATAAAGGTAACAGTAATTTTAAATAGTTAACTGATTAACTGAGTCTAACTGAGACTAACAGCAAAATCACTATCTTTCCAACCTTAACTTCACAACAACATATCAGTCCCTGCGCATCTTAGTGGAGGAGGACTGCTCCAGCTCCTGTGTCACTTGCATCCACTTATACTTTAAACAGCTGGGGAAAATCTGGAACAGCACAAGCAGAACTCAACAAAAGAGCTCTGGCACATTCAAAGACATGCCTACAATTGGTTGTCGAGACAAATGGCTGTTTTGTACCACACAAAGTTGTAAGAGGAGCCACGACTTATGGAAAGTCTTTTGCAAAAGTGTTTATAATAGAAAGCCATCCCTAAGAATCAATGCACATTAAAGGCAACAATGGCTAGCTAATTAAAGGTTACTTTAGTATGAGTCGAGCAAACGTGTCCTCATCCAGCTTCCTCACCAAGGTACATGATGAATAAAATGACCAAAGATAACTTCAGCTGGGTTGAAACTAAACATGATAGCAAACACCATAAGTATCTTGGGTTTTAGAATGATATGAACAGGAAACAATATGTTTGATCCATGGATGTATAAAGAGAACTGGATGCAACATTGGAGGTGGAGTCCTATGAAAGTTGCTCAGTGGTGTATAACTGATAGAAATGATGTCCAAAACTAAGCTGTAATAAAGAAGGATTAAAGGAACACTTCACCCACAAAATGACCCTTTGTAAATCAATTAGTCATGTCCTGTTACCTTGAATTCAAGAAGAAAACTTTTTTTTTCTTGCATGCTTCCACAGAAAACAAATATTGATTTACTGATTGGTTGATTGAGGACCATATTTAACAACAGCAAAACTATATCCAAACCCCCATTTACATACTCTCACACATCTCCTGCAGTATTGGTTTTTGATTTATTCAGTCGTTTGTTCTGTACTTCCAAAACATGCATTTTTGCTGAAAAAACCCCCCAAAAAACATTAGTATGCACATCTTGCTTTGAAGAGAGCATAGATAAATTTCAGTTTTACTTGTTAGATAGTAAGGTTTAAGGGCTTCAGTTACTGGTATCCAAACCAAGGAAAAATTCATAAGATTTCTCTGTATGCGGATGATGTTCTCTTATTTTTGAGTAATCCCATGCCCCAAATCCAGGTATTTAGATAATTAATAAGTTTGGAGTGTTCTCTGGATATAAGATCAATAATGGGGAATCCTTGGCATTACAGATTGGAAATTTAGGAAGCAATCAATTATTGACATGTATTACCTTTTCCGTTGTCTCCTGATAGGTTCAGGTATCTAAACATTGTTGTTTCTCTTACTTTTCATGATATAAAAAATGGTTAGAGGGTCTCTCCAAAGATGGAACACATTATCAGTATCACTAATAGGATGGGTTGAGATTATAAAGATAAATGTTTTACCAAGGCCATTATTTCCAATGCAGATAATGCCTTATTATGTTCCAGTTAAGTTTTTTTAAATCATTACATAGTACTTTGTAAATGTGTGTGGAAATGTAAGCACCCCAGACTTAAAGTGGACAAATTGCACTTACCTCTGGACAACGGGGGACTAGCACTTCACAATGTAAGGTATTATCACTCTGCCTCACAAATGAGATACATTACGAAGTGGATAAAAACGACCTTAATTCTAAATTCCTTAATTTGGAGACTACTTGGTGTGAGCTTGTTCTTTTGGAATTGCAGTTTATTTAAAAAAAAATGCTGTTTCACTACAGGGGATGAAAGAAATTTTATTCTTTGAAATATCTTAAAATTTGGAATCAGGTACATAGGCACTTCGGAATTATGCAGACTGTTTTGGCACCTATCGCATGTAATCCTGGTGTTGCAATGTTACAATGTTGTTTAGAGGTGGGTTTCAAACATGGATGAACAAAGATCCTTTTCACAATTAAGGACTGAATTCTACCTTCCTCAAACACATTTTTTTCACTGCTTAGAAATGTAGGAGTTATATCCAATCCATACCAATATAAAAGGGTGGTTCATACGTTAATCATTTGGAAAAGATACTACTGAAAGTTTCATCTCAAAGGAATAATCAAATGTCATCCCTAATGAACATCCCTACAATCAATAATAAAACATCTTGGGGAGAACGTTTTGGGTCCTAATTAATCCACATCATGTTGTACTGGGACTAGAATCCAATTATGAACATAAGTACAGATGCATTCCTAGAGCCCTCTGATGTTTTAGCATAGTATGAAAAACTTTGGTCCATTTTGCCATTGGAGAGGCATATGTGTCAGAAGGTTGTTAAACAATTTGTAGGGACTTGTCCTCAACAGCAGTACACCTGCAGTAGGAATGGTAAAGTCAAGATGCAATGAAAAATGTATTTTTAACCCTTTGAAATCACATTCCTGGCCATGTTGTGCATTTATTCAGCGATATATGCCAAAAACATACATAAGGAATAATTTTCCTCATATTTGTAAATCAAAATCCAATCATGTTTTCTTCATGTAAAACAGAATGAGTGCTTATGTAAGCTAGTACCAACCAAATTCAACTAATAATATCATGACATCCACCCGTCAATAAATCTGCAACTTTTAGCCACACAGAGCTAGGATAATGTTAGCTAGCCAGCAGCAGCATGCTACTTCATGTGTCTTCGTTTATCCAAACTACAGTGGTTGCAGGCCTTTTGGCTAGAATTTATTCACTTTAAGGAAAATGGTATCTGTGACAGCTCTTATGTGTATTCTGTGATTATTAAATACATCTGTCTATCCAGATTATGCACGGTGCAATTTACGGTGAACTGCTTCAGCCACTAACTTTACATGGAGCATACAATGGACTTTGTCTCTCTCTCCCTGGTGGACACTAACCTGTTGGCATTACAACATTGGGGCCACAGTGTTATGACCATTATAGACTCACAAGTCAGTCTTTAGACACTTTGTTTAACTAAAGACTGATGACTTTCTCCCTGATTTTGTGTTTAGATGGGCGGATACAATTTCAGAGTTTAAAAAAACTCCCCACGTTGCAGAACCAATAGTAAATCTGCAGGGCGGTCCTTCGGTGGCTCGCTGAACTCTTGTGCTCGTAAACATAGTCCGACTAGAAACACGTGCAGCGGTACAAAATGGCTTAAGTCGCTGTAAGTCCTTCATTTCCACAATCTTGTGGACTGAGCACACGTTTGAAAAAATGGAGTTAAATCTCTCGGCATCCATTTTCAAGCTCTCTGTGTGTTTGTGTCCTTGCAGACGAGAAAAGGGGGAGTGCAAATTTCCGGGAGGGCGTGTCCTTTTCAAAAATGCAAGAGGCGTTGCTTTGTTGCCGGCCGTTTTCTCCGGTGTGTTAAAAACACTTTAGAAAGGAGTGTCCCCAGACTATTAGAAGGCGGAGATCTCTGATTGTCTGGTGGCAAGACTATGACCATTATGACAAGCCCACTTTTGAAATAAAATTCCTCTAAATGTTATATTCCACCTGCCTATCCTGTTTCACCCAGACCGTCAAGATACTTAAGCCAGTTTATCTTGAAATGCCATTTCATCCGGACTTTAAGAGTAATAAATATGGGGGTAACAAAAATAACTGAATAATTACATACAAACCACATCTGGCTGTAACTACTGCTATTGTTATCATTATTACTCGGGCCTGAGCACCACGCAGTGCAAAGACCCCATTGAAACTGAAGGAATAATTATTATTTTTCTCCAAAATGAATCACATTTTTGAGGGGCTTTAGGTGCCCAGAACTGGTGAAAATTGACATCTGATATGGGTGTCATGATCAAGTGTGGAAAAATGACAAGTTTTATGCTTTCATTTCACCTAGCAGGTTGACCAGATCCGCCTCAGATTTCCTTGGCGAAGTCTCAAGACCTTGATGATGCTTTCTCAAATCTGACTTTTCGTCAGATGGCGTTGCCGTCACTTTTTTTTGCATGTTTCACCATAAACAAGGAAGTCCTTGTAACCTGAGCATACATCTGCCCCAATGAAACATGCTTGATGACAGTCCTACCCTGAGCACATGTACATGTTGGTAATTATTTATACTTGTAGCGCCACCTACTGGCAACAGGAAATTACATGTTTCATTGTTTCATACTTTGACATACTCCTCCCAGTGGGGTGACCAGATCCACCTCAGATTTGTTCAGCATAGTTGAAGACACAAGTAAGATGATGCTTACTTGTGATTATTGTGAGTTAACATGGAACAATATTGCCATGGTGATGCCTTATTCGCCATGAAACAGGAAGTTGTTGTAACTTCCATGTACCTTGTCCAATCTGCCCCAATTTTCACTTGTTTTATAAGGCTCCAGGTCTGACATCAACGTGAAAAATGGGTATCATAATGATTGCGCCACCTGCTGGGAACAGGGAGTAGATTTGTCAGACAGTTATCCTTTGATTTACGTGAAATTTACATGGTGTGGTCAACAATTGATATACGGCAACACAATATGTGATTAGTGTTTTCTCCAGCGCCACATAGTGGACAAAGTAAGTGGTATAGAATGTGAAATAAGGCATTCTAGTGCCCACACTCTAGAAGGATATACCATATCACTCCTGTGTGCTGTGTCTGACTTTCACAGAAATGAAAAGCCACGTCAGCAAGTGTCCTACTAGTACCCCTGGTGGGCGTGACGGTGGTAGGGCCTAATCATTGCTGCTTGCAGCTTTAATTATCATTATTATTACTATAATTATTGGTTCTTGTTTGGGGTTTTCAGTATTCCATGTCCTAATGGTCTTTGTGTTTTCTCTTTTTTTTTGTTGAACATTGAAAAAACTATTTCATGAGAAGACAAAGAGCAAGAAGTGGTGAAGGTTGACAGCAGGATTATGGGCTGAAGAATGAATGTAGTCATACAAATGTGTGGGTGTGTTTGTGTGTGTCTTCCGGAAGCAAAGGGGGATGCTCTCTGTGGTGGCGGGCAGGCGGAGCTTTGATGTGGCCATGACTGGCAACACTCTCTGACTGTGTGAGCCAAGCAGACACAGTCACTCCCTGGCTTCTGATCTCTACAAAGAACTATCTTTACATCTCTCTCTCCCTCTCTCTCCCTGCACACATCTCTCTAAACACACACACAGACACACTCAGTTCTACCTTGACATAAATCTGCTCTATCCACCTCCTCTCCTTCTAAACTGGCATCCTTCCAGTCGGTCAGGATTGGAACATTGTGCAGATGGGCACAAAATCACCAATCTGACGGACGCCTCAGGTCTTTTCATGGACGGGCTCTGCAGTGTAGTCATGTTCATTCTCCTGTCAAACTTCATAGTCCTCTCATCACTCTTTCTCTTCCTACAGCTCTCTCTATTCTGCCCATCCCACTTCATTCTTCTCTCCTCGTGCTCGCCTTTTACTGCGTCATTCTCAGTGATCCCCTCTCACTATGATGGTGGGTTTTCATTTCTTAAATCTCCCTAACCGTCTCTGTCGATGATAGCTGCCGATCAAGTGAATGATGGGCATTTTTGATTTGATCTACCTGTCTGTTGGTTTGTTCAATTGCATTATTAGCATATGTCCGTTTGTGTAGGAGCAGTCTTCAGCAGTATCTGTCTTGTTTGATATTCCAAATTTTGTTGCTATTTTCTTGGCTGAAATATGTAAAGTGAAACACAATGTCAACTCTGGCTCTGCTCACCTAATACAATTTTAATCTTTTCTTTATCGTTCAGGCTTTGGAAGCCCTCGAGTCCATCAGAAAACTTTAGGAAACACAAATTAATTTTCTTTCCTCACTTAGTGCTATTCAATTTAATCTTCTTTACTAGTATTGCCAGAGTCTCTAAATAAAATTCAATAAAAATGGAAATAACCGCGGCATAAAAAAATATATTATATGAAAAGAAATAAAATTTGTTCTTGAGTGTGTCTGGGTGTCTGTTTTTGCTGTATCTCTCTTGCTGTCTCGTTCCCTCTAATTCTGTCTAAATGGATTGCATGTGTGTGTGTGTGTGTGTGTGTGTGTGTGTGTGTGTGGTCAGTCAGTTGCAGCCCTCAGCAGCAGAGATAAAAGACGAGACCTTGCTGCATACGGCTCATTTAATGATTATTTGGAAGGGTCTGGCTGGAGGTTATAGGCTGGTCGAATGTGTAAAAAGTATCAGACAAAGTTTTAGGTTTATTGGACGGTACAGTTCATCTCTGTGGCTGTTTGGCAATGACCCTCGAATCTATCTAACATCCATGTGTCTTTGGTAGACTGTCAGCTGCTGTTTCACTGTTTCAGATCCCAAAGTTTTCCAAAGATAACAAACATGTCAGGCTGAATTAGGGGAAGTGTGTATCCACATCCATAATCATCTATTCATCCAATCACAACCTTCCAAATGACTGTGTCATTCTTGCCTTGAGGAAAGGCATTACTTACTATAACAGCCATGTCCGGTCAGAACGAATGTCAAATTTATAGTACCTTGGGACATCTAAATATGTTCTTTGGAAAGGAGACTCTCCTTTTGAAGCCTTGAGTTTGGCATTTTGACAGTCACTATCTTGGGTTTTTGGCAAGAGGTGACCATAATTGGACGAGAGGGTGGAGATAACCCTAATGCTAGCTGCTTGCTTAGTTAGCACAGTGTATTTAGCTAGCGAAATACAGGCTTAAAACCATTAAAACAAAATTAACTTTAAAACGTGAACTTAAAAAAAGAAAGAAAAGAAAAGAAAGTGAACATTAGAGGGTCTTTTCGTAATGCTGAACAAGACTTTTTTTGGTGACCAAAATGTTAGGTCTACATTTAACTTTTATGGACTGAAAACATGAAATACCAACAGCTATGGCTACACATATACTCTGTGAATCTGGGGTTATGCCACGGTCACATTACCTAACCAATATTGTTGTCTTGGTGGTGACTCATCAATGGAAAGCACCCACCTGTCACTCATAGCGGTCATGCCCTTAATTATGCATAATTGTAAGCCTTAATAACATTGAAACAGGTGAGTAAAAAATCTACCCCCTGTACATGTGCCATGAATTTTTTTTTTGCAGGCTCTTCTGTAAAGCTGGACAATTCACCATGAGGTTCCCTGGGTACTGCCTCACTCTTGAAGTCAGCCTCAACTGGCCATTCAAGGAATTGCAGTTTCTGGCATTTCCACGCTGGCCTCATTTGTCAGCCCTGGAGATTATTACTTGCTCCCAGTTCCAATACAGACGCTTGGTCACTGGCCCTCAGCGTCAGTTACTGACACACCAAGGCACCCTTTAGCATCTGTTATCGACACACTGGGTCGCATCATTTGCTGTCAAGCTGAACAACTGCTTAGTATAAAGAGCGAGAAAGTCTCACACAAATATTTTTTTGGGGGTTTTTTTGGTTGTTTTTTTTAACTGACATTACTGAGTCAGTTCACTGATTTGTTGCTTCCTCTTTTCTTGTGTTCCATTTACCAGTATTCCCTTTGGTTTCACTGCCAAGCTACTAACTGGCACACTCGAGAACATACTGTACTATGCTGACTAAGCATACACCACAAGTGTTCTCGCTTGTTGTTTTTAACTGGCCTGTAGATCGAAAAAAATATATATATATATATGAATAGTATTATAAAAGCTATCTATAATTAACAAATTAACAATATGTATGTAGAGATGCACAATATTGGATTTTTTGCCAATATCCGATATACCAACATATAGCAACTAATTTGGCCGATACTAATATCCCTATATCCACTTTTTTCCTCACCTAATTTTAGTGATCATCAAGTCTCTTCTGTAGTGGAATTAACATCATATTATGCATTCATACTCCTATAAAAATGGCCCACCAGCAGATGGAGATATGAAATAGAATTCTTTTTAATGCATAAGAAAAATAAGAAAAAGCATGTTGGCCCATTTCAAGTTCACTTTTGTGCCAATATCGGCCAGTACCAATGACGTGCTGTCATACCAATACTAAATATTGCCATTTCTAGTACTTTCAATTGTAATCAAGTCCTGGTGATGTTTTTTTTGTCCATGTTTTGCTGGTTAACTGCTGATTGCTGGTTGACTTTCAACTCTTGAAGGTTTGATGGTAATGTTTGCATGTTGACTTCATCCGCCAACTTGAAAACTGACCTAAAACATTTCAAATACAGCCAATTTTATATTCTTTCCTTATGAGAAGGTTAGGGTCAAAACAATAGGGCTGATGTTGACCTTTACTTGAAAAATACACATCAGTCAGTGTTTTATATCTGTTTGCTGATGCCATATTAATTAATACACAGATTGGGGTGCCCCTAAATTGATTCCAAATCCATATTTTGATCAGATTCAACCTGTGTCTGTTCATCAAAAGCCAACATGATCCTCAGAATCCTCTTCTCTCATAGGGCTTAATTCACTTACATGTTTCCTGTTGGCCAACTATTAACTGTAATTCAGATAAAAGTGATGCGCTTTGGCCTTTCATGTACCAGCCTAGTCTGCTAGTTGGTGATTAATGAACCACTTCCATCTCCAGCACTGTGAACTCTGGCCTGGACTTAATTAAAACTCTGCTGCTGACCACCAATCATAAATTACTTCCCACAACCTGTGACACTTTTAGAATAAAAGAACAAATTGGTTTCTTGCCAATTAATAATTCACAAATTAAAGGGAATAACAAGCCCAAGGCAGCTGCTCCTGTAAGAGCTCTGCATCCTCCATGTGCTTTGTGACGGGTGACAGGGCAGATTGCTAAGCGTGAGGCTGCGGTGTCTGCTGGGTGATTGATGCCTGTTGTCTGCTCTGCTTGTGTTTTACAGGTAGCTGCTGTCATTACCGTGTCACTGCAGTGCTCCTGCCCAGTCTGATCCCTGACCTGAGCAGCTGGTTTCCAGTAGGAGGGAGCTGCCCTGCAACAACATCTCTACTCCATCATTCCTGCCTCTGTTTACATGTGCATCAGTGTGGGGATGGAGGCCTTTCTCAGCATACCAATTTGTCAAGAGTAAGCCCTAGCCGCAGCCTCTCATCTAATCATCATTGTGCTTAATATTACTTTTTTTTTCATTGAAACTGAAGTCATAAATGTGAATTTAGTGATTACATCAGAGGCACAAGCTGGGGTGTTTTCTGACTTACTGTGTGCTGTGGAGGGTTACTGTCGTATATTACAGAGCTTCAGCTCTTATCTATGGTGTTTTATCAGAAAACCAGATGAAGGTAGAGCAGGAGTTTTAGGGTGCAGACAGCTTGAACTTTACAGTCTTCACTGCTGTACTGTATGCTCTGTTTCTTTTATGTATTTTTACTGAAATTATGTCCATATTTATCAGCTTGTAGTGTACTTTAATCAGTATTATATTGTAGCGTTTGTTGCTATTGTTAAATATTGTTTAACCAAATAAAACTTCCCAAATAAAAGTCTAAGTTCAACATTAAAGCAAAGCTTTGCCTGTGTTCATGTTTTGTCGACACAAAATTAAATAATACAAATATTAATGGAGATTCTGTTGCTGTGTGCCTTTCCCTCTGACTAGCTTAACTATAGTTACAAACTGGTTTAGCCAAACCAGAACTTGAAGAGTTTTCAAATGCAGCTGTATGTTAAGTTAAAACTGATTGGTATGTTACAATAAGCACAGAGGTGGGTTACTGGAGTCACATGACTTGAGTCAGACTCAAGTGGCAAATAAGGACTTGAGACTTGCTAAACTCACATTGTTAATACACTTGACTTGGTGTTCATAACTTGAGACTTGATTAAGACTAAAACAGATGACTCAAAAGGACTTTTTTATTAAATATTTAAATTGGGATATACATAAGTCACATTTTGTTTTGAAACATGACTGGGTGATTTCTAGTGCAATACATGCAAACATGGCAACCTACGAGGACGCAGCAAACCAGCAGAGGCCAATGCAGGAGGCAGCTTTCATTGACTGGTCTTGTCCAACAATAATAAAATTTAGTATCAAGGACTAGATTGCTGGTGATGGTAGTGAAAAAGAGGAGAGTGGAATACAATGTCTGCAGCTCAGAAATCAGTGACATGATCACCACAACATCCAACTTCATCTGTCACTACAAAATAAAAAGTAGGCAAGACTCCTAATCTCTAGATGTTCCACAGGTAAGCAGCAGCCAAGCTGCTTCCAAGCTGCTCCTGCAACAATTTTCTTCAGTGTTGAAAATAAAAATAAATACATTTTCATGTCCACTGTCTAACTGATTTAAATGTGGAAATAGGGAACTGGGGTAGATCATCAGAATTTCATATGACTAACTTGACGTATAGCAGGGACTCAAGTTGACTTGCCTAATTCTCGCCACGATAACTTGGGACTTGCTTGAGTTAAAGGCCAAAGGTTCAGTGTGTACAATTGATTGGCATAGCAGTAAGGTTGCAAGACTGAAACTTCTCCCGTGTGCCAAGTGTGTAGGAGATCTGGTGGCTGATACAAACACAGAAATGGCCCTATCTAGAGCCAGTGTTTGATTTGTCCACTCTAGGCTCCATAGAAGAGGACCTGCACCCTATGTGAATATAAACGACCCATTCTAAGGTAACGAAAATGACACAGTTCTGATTTTCAGGTGATTATACACTAATAAAAGACTTGAGACTTGCTTGTGACTTGAACGCTAAACCCCAGTTTATCTGCAGCTAAACTGGATGAACATAAAAAAACAGTCACACCAGCATTTTAAATGGGAAAAATCTGCTGCGAAGTAAGTTCATTTGAATAGAAATTTTGGATATCAAACCTGTTGGGGACACAGTGAAAGATCAAATTCAAGCCGGAGAGTCCAAAACAAAGTAAACTACAAAGCCTATTATCTATGTGCCAACATTTACCTTAATTTCACCTCCTCTGTTGCAGTATTCTGTTCAACAAAAGACCAACACTTTCAGACTGTCATGACACAAGATTATTTATTAATATGTCTTTTGTACAAATTATGTGAACCTATTGGCATCTTATTGGCATGGCATAACGAAGAAGAACAGAAGAACATAACTGAGACTACTACCAAGGGCATCTATCTCACACAGACTCTCTACTGAACTCTGATAATACTCTCCTCCAATCATGAGTATGCATTTGCCCACTGAGATTTAAATAAACACTGCTGGCAACATTGTAACCCTACTTCTGTGAGCACAGGTTTCGCCCTTTACCTAGGGGCCTTGTTGTTCCTGCTTGCTGAAGAGGGTGTAGGATGGTAGACAGTGTTTCTCAAAGTCAATCAGATCAGATTCGCTATTCATATTATTGTAGCAGAGTGTGGGATGACACACACATAAAATATCAGTCACTTTGAAATGACAGTGATTCTGTGTGAGTCTGTGTATATACTGTAAATGATAATTTAGAAGTCTTTTAGCTGTTGTCTTTACTTCTTTACTCCACTTGCTCTTAAATATGATCCAGAATTATATTCTCCCTTAAAAGTCATGTGATCCAGTGTGAACACTGGTACATTTGTTTAAAATTGTACAACAACATTAGAGAGTGCCAAAATGATCACAGTACCCTGAAACCCCTTCAGTCTGCTGAGAGTTAATGGGGACACTCATTAGCTTGTTCAAATGTGTGTTCACTGAATGCCAGGGAGGACTCTTGCCTTGCCTCTGCAGATCCTTGACTTTGAGAAACACCCTGCATGTTATACTGCCTTACACACTGTGAGGTCCACACCTATTCGTAGGCATGTCCTGATTGGCCAACTATGTTTGTGCAAATTTCAGTGGGCGGATGCACGCTCATGATTGGAGGACAGTATTACCCATTGAGTCCAGTAGAGGGCGGAGCCTGTGCTAATAGAACTAGGGTTACAACAACACAACCTTCAGTTTGTTTCATCGCAGTGCTGTGGTGTGGTCGAAAACCTGACAGGAAAACTTCAAATCAGTTTAGTGCTGAGAAGTTGTTCAGAACAATCTGTTGAAAAACAGCCTTTTCAGGAGGTTTGATACAATTGTTACTGACCTGTTGAGGTTGTTCTTTTTTAGTGGCTTGATGACTGCAGTTTTCAGGGCCTGTAAGAAGACACCTGAGAGAAGAGATATGTTTACAGTTTGCAGAAGTTCTGAGGCCATGCAATTTGAAACATTTTTGAAAAAGCCTTTTAGCAGAATATCAAGGCAGCAGGAGGAGCGCTTCAGATGTTGCATAACGTCCTCAAGGTTTTCATGGCTGATCGGATAAAATTGTGTCGTGGTATTTGAATTGATTTTAAGCGGACACAGGGACAACACATATCCTGTACGTGATATGGAGACACTGACTGCTTGTCTGATATTCTGAATTTTGTACGTGAAGAAGGAGACAGATTCATTGCAAACCGTGGTGGATATAAGTTCAAAGGCTACTGACACAGGAGGGTTTGTTTATAGAAAACCCAATAGAAAAGTAGAAAGTAGAAAACAAGATACTTGCATTATTCTTTTTACTGATGATGTCAGAGAAGACGGACCACCTTTCAAATTTCAGTTCCAAATTATATGTGTGAAGTTAATAGATGTCATTATGAACCTGGAGATTTGCTTTTTGCCACCTGCATTCAGCTTTATGACATTCTCTTTTTATATTCTGACCAGCTTGGAATTTCTCCATGGGGATTGTCACTTACCAGAGATGTCCTTAACCTTAGCAGTTGCAATAGCATCAATAACATTTGTAATTTTGGAATTGAAATGATTTAAAAGCTCATTGACTGAGACCCAAGAGGAGGGCTCATGTAAAAGAGAAACCCTGATAAATATTTCACTGGTGTTTTAAGTGATACATCGTTGTGTGATTACCTCTGTTGGAACATTTGTGTGCACAGACATGGTCCTCTCACAGAAAACACAGGAATGATGAAAGAGAGCTACAGACCTTTGGAGATAATTAAGTCCTGAGTGCGCCCCTTATTGGGTGTTGGCTCTGTCACATACTGAGTCAGTTATCAAGACAATTGTTGAGTCCCTCTGTCCCGGGGGTTGTCCATGCGGATTGTGAAATCACAAACAATAACTACACAAGGTCAATACAAATTACAGACAGCAGTTCACTAAAATAATCAAAAACAGTTTCACAGTATTTAGGTGCCCTGTAGATATTTAGGAACATAGCTTAAGAGGAGGAATTCAGCTCAAGAGCCACATATTAAAAAGAGGTCATGTTTCCGCTTGCATTGGAGGGAATAATTAAACAAAATGCCAGTGATCTGAACTCTAGAAATCTGCCTTTTAATTAGGGATTAGTTAAGTTTTATTTATCAAGTGGTGTTAACAGGATTTAGTTGAGTTTGGACTAAAGGTAGTTTAAACTGTTGGCCTTTCCCAAACCACCACCTACCCCCTCTACCTACCAACTTGCACTCCATTTCCACATCCACATTGTATGCCATCCCAAACCAACAAGTGAGGAATTGATGTGAGTAATAAAACCCTCCAAGAGCGAGTCTGCACCAATGGCAACTTACTGACCATGTGCAACGCCATATTGCATTCTTCATGGAAGATGCTCCATACAAATAAAGTTCCACGAGTAACCCTCAAAAGGTAACCTGTTCAAACTGAGACAGACGTTTATAGGTTCATTGTCATACAGACATTGAAATCTTAAAAGTTACACTGTATTTAAGATAAAATATATCATTCTCTAGTCTCCAGAAAACAGTCATGTTCATTTGATTGTAGTGCTGTGAAAAACTCTTACAAAAACCAAGCAGCATGTAAACATCAGTCATAAAGCAAAGGTGTTTATATATGAAAATATCAATGTATTCTTTTAATGATAAAAATATGACATCATCACAGATCAAGTGCTACAAATACATATGAAAAACATAAAATTGGATTGAGTTTCAGTTCCTCTTTCTGCGTCCTAAAGCTGCCTCTGTGTTTATTCCCTACACCTTGATGAAGGGCTCTTCATTCAGCTGTGAAGGTGACTACAAACAGAGTTATACTCTGCGACAGAGTGAGAGTGGGTAGGGTCTGGTTTTGGAAAGGCCCTGTGTCTGAAAACAGAGAAATGTGGTTTAGGAGACCATGCGACAACATCCTTGTAAATCCATCTTGAACCATAAACTGCAACTACGACAGTTGTGGCTGCTGGTCTTTCAAACAGGGGAAGTTCCCTTTAAGTTTGCATCATAACATTTGTCATATTGTAGCGAGGCAGTAAGTTATAAAAGGAACATTTAATTGAAACCGTTTTTCAACCACACTCATGCCGTAGAACCACAGCAAAACACACCTCAAAGATTTTCAGATGGGTTTAAAATGGTGAAAATGAGCTATATCGCTTATGGAAATAAGGAACTCCGGACGGCACTCTGTCAGAAGACTCTGCTCTCAAATATCTGCATGGGACTGAGCTCGAAATGTGGTGATGCCAGTGTGTATTTAAAAGCGCTGTCAGTCACAAAGGGGTTCCGCCTTTTAGACAATTCCTCCAATCATCATGCATACACTGAGCGTCCTCTCCCACCTACCGCTCCATTAGGTCCCAGAGAAACTGAGCCTCCCTAGAAGTGACGATTTTGCATTTATCCAATGACCGTCTCGCTTTGCTGCATGAAAAAAACCTGCTCAGCACTATCTCATAGGAATGCTTGGAGGCTCCGCGTCCGCCATGCTGACACGAGAATGTATGACAGGGAGGTCGCGTTTGAAAACTGGTGATAAACAGCTGACGTTTGAACATCATAGTCATGATGTGAAACGCATCCTAGCGCACGTTTAATGCAATGCAAATTCTTATTTTCATGTAAATTCAATAGTGCATATTTGACCATTTCTTCTATGAAATTTTAGGGGAAGTTCAGCCTCCCTTGTTGTCTCAGAGCAATCACCCCTGACCTAAGATGATGTCAGAACAGCTGAACTATGAAGGATATGTGAACGGACATTAGAATTTATACACAAACAATGGATTTTAATGCATAAAATAGATACATAAATGAATAAATGAATTAATAGATACAAACTCTAAAAACAAACCCAACATTTTTAAATAATTGTTACTGAAAAGAATTTAAAAAAAAAAAAGTTTAAACATGTATTTATTTGTTTGGCATGGAGGCCAAGAACAGCTGTGCTTGCAACTATGTTTTTAAGCTGTTTAGTTAATTATGTAGTTACCTCAAAAAAACAAGCTTTGTCATGTCAAGGTACATCTCCAGAAAATGAGCTTTGTCACCCTGTGACATTTGAATTCACCCGTTACAAAACAAAAAGTTATTTTAATAATCAAAAAATGTTGTGTCCTTTTATTAGACTCCATACTAACGCTTGGTCAGTGGCCCTACCATGTAAAACTATGACACTTTAGGTACACCTCTAGCATCAGTTTTGGCACTTAGAGACAGCATGATAATTTATGCTCAACACATGCATTGAGTCTTTTCAAAATGAACTCCCGATTTCACAGGAAATGTACAATTTCAGCTTGTTAAATGAATACAGTCTCTCTTCAAAATAAACCTGCAACGTAGGTAAAAACAATTTCAATCAGATATACTTCCTTAGGTTTAGGCAACAAAAGTATATGGTTAGGTTTAGAAAAAGAACATCACTGTCTGGTTTGAAGGAATTACGTTTGTAATTAACGTCACATACATTAAATGCGTCACTAGCATAGCCACACTTACTGGCACACTATATTAAATAAAATAATTCAAATAATTTTGGTTTCACAAGGGAAATGAACAGCAGTCTCCTGGTGGAATTCTAGTGTTTTTGATTTAATCTATTCAGAACCCCGTCTATTCAAATAGACATAGCTTTTCTAGGATGTCTAGATCTACATCAATGTCATCTGACTCCACCCAAAGGCACAGACTTATTTGATGGTATATCCATAAGCAAATCACATTAGCTAACCCTATCCGGCAGTAGCTCAGTAGGGACAGTAAGTCCCATAGGGACTTGGGTTGGGAACCGGAGGGTCGCCTGTTCAAGTCCCCATCCAGACCAAAATATGGAGCGTGGACTGGTAGCTGGAGAGGTGCCAGTTCACCTCCTGGGCACTGCCGAGGTGCCCCTGAGCAAGGCACTGAACCCCCTAACCGCTCAAAGCGCCTGTCATGGGCAGCCCACTC
>NC_065511.1:7865804-7879200 GCF_006386435.1 Epinephelus moara
TTGGACTGTGGGAGGAAGCCGGAGTGCCCGGAGAGAACCCACGCTGACACGGGGAGAACATGCAAACTCCGCACAGAGGGGCTCCCACAACCGGGATCGAACCGGCAACCCTCTTGTTGTGAGGCAACAGTGCTAACCACCACACCACCGTGCCACCCCCCCCACCCCGGGGATTAATAAAGTATATAAAATTAAAAAATTAATTAAATTAAAATTAAAGTGGACTACAGTACAGCCATGCCTCCTTTTTTAACAAGTCTGTTAATCATATTATGAAAGTATATCATTTGTGTTTAAAGTGTGTTCAAAGTAAACAGAAGATGGTATATTACTTATAAATGTAAAAAAAAAAAATCACATGAAAGATTTATAGCTTTTACACAGGGTTTTCTCAAAAATGTTCATCCTTTGAAATGGATGGTGGACTTGTGAGAACCTGTTAAAACCGAAAGTCTCCCAGTTGGGGGACTGTGAGAGCGCCTTTGCAAACAAAGAGTGAAACAATGCACTAATCACGACGAATATAGTGATGTTGCACATCAAATTAAACAGCAGAACCTGGGCTACAAGGCTGTAAAAACCCTTTTTACATGCCCCAAACACAGCTCAAACAACAACTAAATAAACAACAACAAATCCAACTCCATACAGCACCGATATCCCGACGCACTTGGTATATTTCGGGCTCTAACTCGACGACACGTCATGCAAAACACATGCCGTTCATCTCAAATGAAAACAGAGACTCCGCTGTTTCCACACATATGCGCCAAAGCACTCTACACCAAAGCATCAGAGAGATAGAGGCCAAAGAACAACAACAGAAATCGTTTCGCCGAGCTATAGTTGTAATATTTCTCTTACGTTTGTTGTTTTGCTGTGAAAAGCTCATTCCGCCGTTAAATCACGCTACATTCCCGTTGACCGACATGTTGTCCTGCAATCAAATGAATCCGGGCGAACATGACGGCCTTCAGGTTCCGGGGATAAGCATAACAATGACCACTCACGGCAGCTGACATCTCCCCCACAACGGCGTTCTGCTGACTCTGATTGGCTTACAGTGCTGTCAATCTCGTTTTGGTGGGTATAGCGTCATTCTATTGGCTCTAACGATTCAAACGAGGTGTCAATCACTCGACCAATCCGTTGTGGAGATACGGGCCTCCAAAGCACAGAAGAGAAAATCTGTTTCACATGTAGTAGGTGTGTATTGGTCAGTTTGGAGTGGGAAATAGAAGGAAAAAAACAAAACGGACAGTTGTATGTGTATATCCTAAACATCATTAGGGATTTACAGAAACAAAAAATGAAAGATATAGTTATGTACATGACAAAAATCACATGCAAACATGGTGCAATTTTGGAGAGCTCGCCTGAATTTTCTGTACTAAAACCTCTCTTATATTGTTCTGCTTCACTTTATCAGAATCAAGCTTTGCAGAGTTAATGTTCACATATTGTGCTATGATTTGATAGAGGTTTAGAGCTGCAGCTGCATCATTCCAAAGGGATACTCATCCTGAAAATGCTTTTTTTTTAGGCGAACCTCAAAATGTTTCATTTGTGCTGTGTGCCATCTTCATTTACTCTTCACATATAACACATATACTGATATTTACACATCTTAACAAATCTCACAAGTGTTCCCTTTACCATGACACCAAAAGTATTCAAATAGACCTTGTGGTTGCAGAGATATATTCATTTCATTATGGGTATGCAATTTTCGAGCAGAGGCCTATAAAATAGACCTAGGGTTAAAAAGGGAAATACTGCTCTAATTTAATTTGATCTAATGGTACAATCAGCATATATATATATATATATATATATACATATTTATATGTAAATAATATTCATCTCAAGAGGTTTTCAACATAGTGTTAAGTGGAGATTCTTCAAAAATGTAGGAAATTTTGAGCAGTGATGAAAAACACAACACAAAACATACAGGTAATGTGTTTAACAGAATCACTTTATTCATTGATTAGAGTTAACCATTCACAAAAAAGAAAAAAAACCCTAAAACAGTTTTTTTGTTGAAAAAAGGTCTGTTAAGACCATCTATTGTCATATTTACTGTTAGGTAGTTACTGCGTTAAGATTCTTTGTCCATCTGAATGGTTAAAAAATAACACATAATTAAGTATCCTCATTTTTAAAAAATGTTAATGAATAATGAGTGCATTTAAAGTAGAAATCCACATGGGTTCTAAATTGCTGGAAGTGGCAGATCAAGGAGTATCCAATATTGGTATTTGGTATTAATTGATTCAGATGGTAATGGTAGGGAAGTGGCACAGAGGCAGAAGAAATGAATGTTTCTGTCTTTTATTTTTTTCTTTTTATTTTTTTCCCATTTCTAGCCTCTTGAAGTTGTTGTCAGTCTGTGGCTATGTTTTCCTTTTTGTGATGGAAATGTTTACCTTGGCCATGCACAACAGATACTACTTCTAAAGCCTAAATTCAAGAGCACAAACCTTTTCACATATTATTCCCACATGGCAAGAACTGTAGCAGCGAGTACAGGCCTCTGATGTGATTTTGAAGTACAGGTCAAGTTTTGCTCAGACCTCTCTGCTTGAAGTTGGGCCAACCGTCAATAGCCAATTAGAAACTTTAAAGAGAAATCACAACTTTAAGATATATACTCAGTGGCCATCAAAACTAGAGTCAGATGAGAAGATCAATATTTCATTTCTAAATGTAATTTTTGTGTGCCCACTACAGAAAGAGCTCTGGGATGGTTATACCTTAACAGTCATGTGGCTCCGGTTAGCACAACAAAAAAGTGCAATTCCCAACTCGGGGCTACATTGGCTGTAGAAATGCCATGAAGAGACAACAAGGACTGTGAGTGGTCAGCTGAGGTTGCTTGTGTTTTCTACTGCAAGGTTAGGATTCCAGTAGAGATTGTTGACAGTGAAGACAACATTTAACAAAGGTTCTGTAGCCTCCTCCCTTCCCACTTCTCAGCACACATGTAACAAAGACTATATGACAAAGTGAATACCTTTGCTGAACTATATGTGAAAACCTACAGCAGAGGTCATTAATCCCTGTGTTAAGCGTAGATTCAGATTCAGTTTGTGACACAATGACAGTTTCATGTGTCACAAAGACAACATCTGTGCTCCTTGTGACCCTGCAAAATTAGACATGTAGGGGGGTTGGGACTGAACTGGATACAAACCCTTGTCATGCATAGTTGTCATCATTTCCAGTGGAAACTATGGTAACTTACCACATACTGAACGATGCATAACAAGTTTCCATAATACATGTTATCTCTAAATTACAAGAAAGGTGGAGGTTCTTCTAATGTGGTTTTACTCAAATCATCATTTCAAGTCAAAAGAGCTCATGCTTATGAGTTCTGAAGTCTAAAAAATTGGAAACTACTAATTTTAAGTTGCATTAACTTAAAATTAGTTAAACATTAAAATAATTTATATTCAAGTAAATGAGGAAAGATTAGTTAATTCTACTACACTGTTATATGTTTAACAGTATAGTACTCTACTGGAGAGATGATCACCATTCTACCAAAAAATGTTCCCAGTTTGGGCATGAGGGGGAGAAAGCACTAACATGTCCCTACTCGATCTCCTTTGCATCTCCCAAATCTCCCATTTGGTGGTCCCTTGTGGAGTGCAGCTGGGGCCGAATGTTTGTGTCCAAACCCAACAGCAGCCCAAGAGGGTAGTAACCAAGCCTGACCCAAACCCAACCGATCCTGACACATTTTAAAGTAACGTTTCTGAAGCACTGAGTTTGTCTCTTTCGCATTGTTGTTGTTGTTACCATGGTTACACATGGCATCTTATAAATAACCATCACAAGCCATTGGTTTATGTTGTTATAGGTACGTTATCGGTATATTATCACACACGTCTCACACGCACTACGTCTAACACACACACATTATGAAACGTTATCAGCAGTTAGAAATAATAAAATGTAATCTCAGTCTTGCCATGTGTCTTGTCTTCATTTCCATTAACTCTTCTTCAACTCTCACTGCTGTTAACTGAACTATTTACATACCAGCCATTGTGGTTTATTGGGAATTATCGTGGAGGAAGGAGATAGCATCCACTGTCGATGGCTTCAGCACTGTCCTCTATTCGATGGCTCTTGCAGCAACGCCAAGTTCCATTTGCTGCTGCTGCTACTTGCTGGAAAGGCCAGAATGCCCCAAGCAAATACGACAAGCTTCCGGTAATGTTACGTCATGACATATTTTGTTTTTGTTATTTTCTATGTCCTCCATCCTTAGCAGCTAATGTTAACTTACAACTCATAATGTTAACTTGAAAAGTAGCCCAACACAGACAGAAGGTCCATCATTTTCAGGTGAAACCCAAACCAAACATATGTACATATTCACCTGAACCCAGCCCATCCTGTCAGGTCCCGTCAGGCTTTGGTTAGGTATCCACACTCTTCTCCTTTGTGACCCGTTGATGGGGGCATTGCCACACTGGGAGAGGGTTGACCCATTCTGCCAGCATCAGCAGTTGTTGGATTTCGACCTACCTGGAGCTTTCCACCACATGAACCTGTAAGGTGTTAGTTTTAGGTTTTCCCCTACAAAACAGAACTTTTTGGATATACATCATTGAAAATACCACATCAGAACACAACCATCATCTGTACGGGCTGTTTGGTAGGCCAGAATGCAGTGCAGTTGTGGGACAGACAAGAGAGGAAAAATGGTGTTGATTTTTTCTTTTTCAATTATCATTATCATTAAATTAACAGAAGAACTTCACCCACAGTAGGAGGTGGAACGAATCAAAAGGAATGAACATGAGATCCTGATCAGATCGCACCCAGCTGAAGGTCAGGCCATCAACTCTCTCTGTGTTCCACGCTGTCAGAAAAACAGCCTGCTGCTCTATGTTCTCCTTTTTTGCTCGTCAAGAGAAAATAAAATACAGGGATGCAGTGTTTGGTTTTGCTGCTAGGCTACTGAGTGGAAGAAAGCAATACCGGAAGAGTTATCATTTTGAAAATACAAAAGCTGAACAACATTGAAGCAGAACACTCATGTTTAGTGTTCTGAACCAAAATTACACTAGTGTGTTGAAAGACATTTTGTTTCAGTCCTTATCTAAACGTGTTTGTCATGTTGCAAACACGCTGTTATAGTTCTTTCCCCTGAGAGTACCTGGAACTTGTTTTCAATACCACCTCCTGAGGAGAGGTGAAATTAAGAGGCTGTTTATACATGGTATTAACATGTGTCATGAGTGATCCAATCCACAAGTGTACAGTTCACAGTCTGTCTGTACGCACCTGTAAATAGAATGCGTCTCCACATGCATCTTGTGACTACATGTGATCTAATCTCACATCCCCACTCTATATGCAAATAAACACTTTGGGCTCTAGTTTCCCGGCGCAGCGCAGGGTGGCGCAGGGTGGCGAACCCCGCGCAGAGATAGTTTTGAGCAGCGCAACCCGAGGCGTGCTCAGTTTGGTAGTTTGGCAGACCAAGGTGCGCTGAGATGGGTGTGGTGGCGCAGCAGGGAGAGGTGTCGACAGATCCAGCTTGGCACAGTGACAGTTTCATGCCAAAAGATCAAAGGGGATTGGCACCGTTTGGCACCGTTTGGCACGCGTAATGGAAACCCAACCTGATTTGATTAACACAGCTGCAAACTAATGAGTTCACATCCCTCTCAGCCAACCACAAACAGCCACAGCATCAGATAGGGAGTATATATTCAGCATCTAATATCTTAGAAAAGTCAAAAGAAAAGAAACAGAGAGAAAGAGAGAGCGCGCGCACACAAGAGAAACGCAACACTGATTTACAATTGTGGTGACCTCCTCCCAGGCTACCTTTGCATCATCAGCCCGTGGAGGTCTGCTCGCAGTTCCGTATATTCGGACACTGCGAGCTTGGACCTCCCGGACCAAAACATAAGTTTCCTCCTGGGAGGAGTTTGGCCGTCTGACGCTGCTGCTCTCTTCTGCAATGGCGAATTGAGTAAACTCTCATTACGCCTTCGCGTGGTGCATTTAAGGGCGAGGAGAGGGGCTCATTTGATTGGTGTGATGTGTGTAAAACCCACTCCATGCCTTCTCTCCTCCCTCTTTCCGACTTGCTCAGGTAGGAGGGACGGAGGTGGGAAAGAGGAGTAGCTGCGCCAGGTGCACGGTGTGCCAAACTTACAAAATCCGCCTGGCCACACCCAGTTGGCGAAGCGCAGGTGCACTGTGCCCCCGCCTCGCCCGGTCTGCGAAACTAGAGCCCTTTAAGTTATTTCCATTTGCAAAGACCAAATGTGTTGTTGGTTTTAACCTGGGGGAGGTTTGTTATGCTATATGCACACTTACAGCCTTTGCTATTAAACCCTTTGAAATTAAATGAAAATTTGCTTATTGTTGTGTCATTTCTTGCAGTATCTTCAAATGTTTCATATCCCTAAAATATGTACAACCTAAGCCAGATGTTATGTAAGTCAGTTAACAATAATAATTGATAAAGAAGAGACATGAGACATCATGAGACAAGCACACCCCATGGTCCTTCTGCCTCCCTAACCCTAACCCTGTTCTCATTCCAAAGTCATCAAATACTGCCACTTTGTCAGTGATTTTGGCAACAGACGCCAAACGCCACCTCTCACATTTGTATGATGCGCTTGTGGGCTGCATCAGTTTGTAGCGCAACCAAACATGACCTTTCGAGGTGGTGATATGCTGCCAGTCAGCCAAACGGCACCTGTCATGGCAGTCTGATACATGGACAGGCAGTGTCAGTTCATAATGCCACTGGATGGCACCTGGTATGATACGCTGCTGGACGGCATCAGTTTAAAATGCTGTTGGTAACGACGTAATATAAGGAGCTGGAAAGTCCCTATTGGGCGGGTGGGAGGAGTGGTGGATGGATTCAACAAACCTCAGACTTCGATCCAGGAGCTCAGTATACACTTCCCAAATGAATGTAGGGCTAAACCATGATGTTTTTTTTTTCTAAAACTAACCATGTGCTTTTGTTGACATTCTGGCGTAGGCTGTGACATCTCAGAGCAGCAGACGCAGGAGGATACTGAGCACATAATATGGTGGTGTAAAAGGCCACTTGTTAAGCAGCGATATGTGATGACTTGGAATTGGAATGTGTTGCCCAGTCATGAGGAGACAACTGCTGCAGGAGTGTGAGTTCACCATTGTGCCATCCAAGGACAGTTGGTGAAAGTCTTCACACACACACACACACACACACACACACACACACACACACACACACACACACAATGACAGGGCTAACTGTTAGCATAACACAGCTAAAGTTCGCTACTGGTTTTTAATGGGTTTTTCAACAGTCATCATTTTGGTGTGGGTGTGGACCGTTCAATAGCTGATGCTGTGTGAGCTCCTGCTAACCGGGTAGACATTAGACTGACTGTTTGCCAGAAGGAAAGCGTCTCTGGAGATGGTCCTTCAGCACTGTGCCTAACCTGTGTATGGCTGCAACAGAAAGTTTTCTTATCAGGTGGGGAGTCATATAAGCAAGGACATCAGCTGAGAAGGCAGCCCTTCAGTGTGGCCCTGGACACATTAGCGTACACACTGCTGAAAGAATGTGGCCATATGCGGCCTTAATCACCTCCGGATGTAGTCTGAGTGATCAAATCTTAAGGCACACTGAGGACCCATTGGGTGCAATCACACCTGTACTTAGATCTGTCCATTTGTAATCCAATAATATGTAACTGCACACACATACATTCACCCTCACCAAAGCAGGGAACATGTGACTCATATGTTACAGGTTTTTGGTGGCCTGGAGCACAAGTTAATCAACAGCAGACAGACAGTTTTCTTCATTGCTTCACATTTCTTGCAGGAGGTCTTATTTAGAGATAGTAATAGGCTTAATTTGATCTGTAAGAGGGGTGATTATGTTGTGTGTTAGTTTCTTAAGGCTGTGTGTTGTTTCCCAGGGCATTACAGAGATAAGTCTGATGTCATGCTGTGTTGCCGTGGGGTCAAGTCCCACAACCCATCATCCTCTACTTTCCTCCAGTGGTGCAGCAAATGTTAGCTTTTCTCTCAGATTTGTCCATCATCGCTGATCTTTTTTTTTTTGACGTTTGGAAATTATTGGGCTCTGAAAGTACCAACGCACTTCAATCAGTAATATTTTCCTCAAACCATACTGACTCACCGGCGCCGCAGCTTTTCATTTTTAATAGAGTTTTTAATAGACAAAGAGAAGAAACAAAGACATGAAACAAAAGGGGAAAGCTTGTAGTTGTCCTTTTGTCTCAGACATAATGTAACATAAAAATGGCAAATTCATTCTCTTTTGTGTCTGTTATTCTTGAGAAAGGCCAGGAAGTGTTTTTATAAGGTTACATTCTCCTGCCTTTTTCAATTCGTTGAATGTGTAGTAATAATAATAGGAAAATAGCAGTTCAAAAAGCTTTTCAAACATTTGAAAAAGCAATCAAAGTCAGGTTTTCCCTACCCTGAGGCTCTGGATCTAGATTTAATTCTGTGCAGGTTGTTGGACAAACTTAACCATGGTCTTGATTGCTCACAGCAGTTTACTGTCTGATAGCCTGCTGCCTCTGTAAATACAGCATGAACTAGGGGATAAATCTCCTAGGAAATGTGGGCTGAGGGGAATTTCAATGGCAGGTGGAGCGGTTATCACCTCCGGTCAATGTCTGGAATGTTAACAAAGGTTTTTTTTTTTTCCGAGAGAAAAACCCAGGGGAAGAATCTGTCGTCACAACAGAGGACAGGCTGCTCTCCATCATTACTAGACTGTGTTGGTAGTGTCAAAAGAGAGACTTGTTGAAAAAGAGATCCTTGGCTGTAGAGAGAGGAGCTTTTCATAATCCACATATCTATATTTTATTATTTATTTTTCTGCTTAATAACATGCACTGTACAAAAATTTCACAATTTTTGTTTTTGCTACCATTTTTCACAGGTTGAAGTTAAAGATCTAAGACATTTTTATGTACCCAACAGATATATTTCTCTCAAATTTTGGTTGCAAATTTGTTAAAAGCACAGTGAGCACTTCTGCTGTTCCAGGATCATCCATCCACCTGACAGGTGTAGCATGTCAAGATGCTGATTAAACAGCATCATCACTGTACTCTAAAATCTACATTTTTACATGTATCTCAGCATAGCAAGTTGGAACTTGACATATTCTGCCATATATGAAAAGGGGAGACTCTTTGGAATCTGGCAATATAAGAACCATGATGCTGGGACATTCTGTCACTTCACAGCTGTCCAAAACATGTGGTTTGTGCCAGGCGGAAAATGATTGCCAGTATTTTTTCATTATTGCAAGAAATTCCACTGACTCATTCACAAGTCAAAAATGTGTTTTATCTGAAAGAAACATGCAATATTTACATCTAAGATCATAGAAAAATAGTCAACCAAGTGCAATGATGTCCTCCAAGATAATATTTGCCACTTTGATTGCAGTAAAAAAAAAATTGGGCATTGGGGTGGGGGGCACGTGTCCCCCTCAATGTATATGGTGACTACGGCCCTGTCACGCATGCATAATTAGGCCTCAGTTGTCTGGGTGCGCAAAGGTGAAGTCTTGTCATACAAAGTTTGATGGAGTGTCAACTGGACAATATGGAGATATTTGCATCTTGAAAGCTGGACTACAAATGTGGATAGACAGGGAGAAACACACGCAAGCCTAAGACGTGGTAAGATACGATATTCCTCACTATATGAAGTGACTGATAACAAGATCTGTATAATGGATTGTAAAGAAATGCGTCAGGTTTTTATTTTGTAGACAATTGATCTGGATTTATAGAGGTTTTTATTTTGTAGACAATTGATCTGGATTTATAGCATGATGGGATGACAGCACAATGATGTGGTTGGTATCATTGGAAAGGTCTGCTCCTGCGCTTTCATGTGATATGCATGGCATTTCTGTGCGACCCTGCATTCGCGAGTAATCCATCAAAGAGTAATGTGTGTGCAAAGCTGGATGAAAGCTTTGTTATACATCATTTTAGTGTAACTTTACCATTGTTTTGCTGTGAAAACATTGGATTACCGACAAGTGCTTGGTCTTGTCGGAAAGCTTCGATTCCGCTGTTTCACGTGATATGCGTGGCTTCTTGCTTTGACGCACGAGAAAATCCACAGAGAAGAACATGTGTGAATTTGGACGCACTATGCGTCGTTCGGGCCCATAGGGTTAACTCACCAGGCCAGGAGCTCCACATGCAGCGTCTTCACCTGGAAGATTGCCTGAGATCAGTCACCCAGCTTTTGCAACATTTGGTTTACACTACCAAAGACTTTCTACACAAACTGTCAGTTTTTGGCTTCTACAACAGGACAATGATCCCAAACACACCTCGAAATCCACACTAGACTCCCTCAAGAGGCACAACCTGAAGGTTTGGCCCTCTCTGTCCCCCGACCAAAACAACATTAAAAATCTGTGGATAGAACTCAAAAGAGCAGTGCATGTAAGACAGCCCAAGAATCTCACAGAGCTAGAAGTGTTTCGCAGGAAGAAAGGGTGAAAATCCCCAAAACAAGAATTGAAAGACTCTTAGCTGGGTACAAAAAGTGTTTAGAAGCTGTGATACTTGCCAGAGGGGGCGCTACTAAGCACTGACCATGCAGGGTGCCCAAACTGTTGCTTTAGGCCCTTTTCCTTTTTTTGTTATTTTGAAACTGTAAAAGACTGACTTTAAAAAGCAATTTTGTTTAAAATATGGACTCTAATGTCACACTACTTTTGGAAATCCATTCATCTTCCACTTACTTAACTATTCACAGTAAACAAAATTTTGGTCATGGGTGCCCAAACTTTGGCGTTGAGCAGGCAAGCTGTTTGCTAATGCCAACGGTGTGAACAGAGTGCCCCATGGTGGCAGTGGGGTTTTGGGGCTGGCATAACCTTAAGCCTTGTTCGGTGTGTAGTTGAGTAGTTGTGAACTGAAAGACTCTCTAAGGAGTTGGATATTCAGTTTTGTATTTTGCAACTTTATGCCAAGGTTTCCACTTGTACACAGACAAATGGCATAGGCCACCTTTTAACTTTCACACTTTTGTTTCCTATTCTATTTTACCTGTCTCTCAGTAACTCCTCTGTCAGTCCAGATCTTATCATTCTCAATTCAACCAGCAGTAACCCTCAGTGTGTTCTCTGCAGTTTCTGACCCTCACACCCACCTTTGCAGCTGCTACGCATTCCCCAATTACCCACAGAGTAAAAATACCTGCCCCTTTCTGCCTATTCAGTGATCACCTATGGAACCATCCTGGATAAATGGTTGCAGCATTTTTTTACTGTTTTTTTCAGCCTGGCATATTTTTGACCCCTGTCTGCCTTTGAGAACACTCTGCTTGATCATGTAAAGGTTGCTTTTAATTCAACTGTCTGTGAGCTTGTGCTTTTCTAAGTCTAAAGTCTAAGTCTTAATCTAAATAAATCTCTGTATCAGTCTAATCTATTGGTTGGTATTTTCAGCCATCTTGCATCATGGTTAACACAATGGGCTCTAGTTTCGCAGACTGGGCGCGGCGGAGGCGCAGCGCACCTGTGCTTCGCCAACTGGATGTGGCCAGGCGGATTTTGTAAGTTTGGCACCCTCCTACCGGCGCAAGTCGGAAAGAGGGAGGAGGGAAGGCGTGGAGTGGGTTTTACACAGCCCATTCACATCACACCAATCAAATGAGCCCCTCTCCTCGCCCTTAAATGCGCCGCGCGAAGGCGTAATGAGAGTTTACTCAATTCGCCATGGCAGAAGAGAGCAGCAGCGTCAGACGGCCAAACTTCTCCCAGGAGGAAACTGATGTTTTGGTCCGGGAGGTCCAAGCTCGCAGTGTCCGAATATACGGAACTGCGAGCAGACCTCCACGGGCTGATGATGCAAAGGTAGCCTGGGAGGAGGTCACCACAATTGTAAATCAATGTTGCGTTTCTCTCGTGCGCGCGCGCTCTCTCTTTCTCTCTCGCAGTCTCACTCTGTTTCTTTTCTTTTGACTTTTCTAAGATGACAGATGCTGAATATATACTCCCTATCTGATGCTGTGGCTGTTTGTGGTTGGCTGAGAGGGATGTGAACTCATTAGTTTGCAGCTGTGTTAATCAAATCAGGTTGGGTTTCCATTACGCGTGCCAAACGGTGCCAAACGGTGCCAATCCCCTTTTATCTTTTTGCATGAAACTGTCACTGCGCCAAGCTGGATCTGTCGACACCTCCCCCTGCTGCGCCGCCACACCCATCTCAGCGCACCTCGGTCTGCCAAACTACCAAACTGAGCGTGCCTCGGGTTGCGCTGCTCGAAACTATCTCTGCGCGGGGTTCGCCACCCTGCGCCACCCTGCGCTGCGCCGAGAAACTAGAGCCCCATATGTGGCACATGAAGAACATACGGTTTGAATGAACAGCTTGTCTGGAAATGCTGTGTAGCATAGTATTTGTGAGTGGAATAAACGCGTTCATCCTTTGAGAGAGGTGTTTTTCTCCAATACTCGGGACTCAAAGCAAAGTCTAATTTTTGAGCAGTGAAGAATGGCTGTGGTAATTTGCTCTCCCCATTTCAAACCTCATGAATCTTAATCATGCAAAGCCAGCATGCAGGACTCAATCAGGCCAGGCTGTAGCTTGAACACAGAGTTCAGACCAGCAACACTACACTTTTGTTCATACAACATTTAATGAAAGCACACTACAGTTTGGCCTTTTTGTCTTTGTGTGTGTACATGAAATAACTGGGATTGCTGTCATTCTAGTTCTATGGTATGATTCAGAAAGTGATAACAATGTTTTGAATGAAATAATTACTCTCAGAAAACATTTTTTAATAGGAAAATGTTATTGTCATAAGTCAACTGCACCAAGTGCTTTATTTCTGATTCAAGTTTTAACCTTATTTCTCTTTTGTTAAGTGATAAAACATAAAGCAATCCTTGTAAAATCTAATTTTCATGTTTTATTATGAAGTCACTTTTAATTAAATGTTCGCTCTAAATCAAACTCACTCACAGTTTGCACCAGAGATGGGGACTCGAGTTTGCAACTCAGACTCGAGTCGCACTCAAAGGTCTATGCATAGAATTTAGGCAGATATATTGGCAGAAATGAAATATAATATAATAAGTATGTTTTCTTCAGTGTATAATCACCTGAAAATAAGATCTGTAATCTCAGAATCAGCCGTTTATATCTTAGTTAGCAGAGCCTCCTTTATGGATGTCACCATGTTCGCTGCCATATTTCTACAATTAGGCTGACCAAACGTCCTCTTTTGCCCGGACATGTCCACTTTTCACATCCCGTCCGGGGCGTCCGGGGGGTTTTATAAACTGATGATAATGTCCGGTTTTCCGTGTGTTTGTGTGTGTGTGTGT
>NC_065511.1:7879976-7897869 GCF_006386435.1 Epinephelus moara
GAGCCCTTGGCCCTCCCTCCCTATAAAAGGCTGCAGCCAGTGAGCAATGGCAGTGCGTATTTTTGAAGTGAAATGGCGGAGTCAAATGTCTGTTTTAATTAGTGTTACAGTAACGTTAGGCACATGCCGCTATGTTGATTCAATTAAATTAATGTTACAATCATAGCATGGGTTAATGTCCGGAGCTTGAGTTATTAGCGGCTCTGTCCCAGCAATGGGTCAGGCATTATGGTTGTGTTAGGTGAGTAGCCCGCTAACATTTGCAATTAGCATTGTAAAATGTAGCCGGCGGGCAGCCTGGCGGCTGTGTTTAGCTATTCCCCTGCCTACTTCAATGATGATGGTACCTGTAATAAATGTAATATATTTGCTGAGATGGAGGCGAGGCTCAGTGACTAGAAGAGCTGGTAGAAGCGCTCCATAGCTGTAAGTTACTCCAGTAGCCGTAGAAGCTCTAGTGCTACCTATGGGAGCTAACGCTAACGTCCCCACTCTGCGTGAGCCGGAGCCATGAGCCGCGGGCTCACGGAGAAGAGTAGGAACGTAAGCGTGGCAGCCAACTAGTGCTAACGCTAACAGGAAAGCAGGGAAATAGCTAAACACAACAGAGACTGAGAGTGAGTGAAAGACATCGCTAACTGCTAAACTAAGCCAAAGAGAGAGAGCAGAGGTAGAGGGAGGAGTGGCTCATGACACACTTTGTTTTGGTCTACAGGCAGTGCACAACAGCAAACCTAGCGGTGAAACGATTTCGCTTTTTGCCCCTTTAAGTTAAGAGAGAAAATAGGTGAGCACACATTAGCAGGTGGTGGGTGAGCTGTCAGTTTCCCACGTACCAAACAGTGTAGGAGAAACACTGATTTGTAATATTGTACTACTTTATTCAGTGTTCTTTTTTAATTTTTAATATTTTTAATTTTTGTACTTAGTTTTAATTCAGCTCCCAATAAAAACCTCCTGAACAGTGAACACTGAAGGAAATCCAGTAGGCGGAAGTTGGAACTGGTTGCAATCTGCAGTCCTCACTGATAGACGCCAATTAATCCACCTAAATCTTACACACTTATGGTCTCATTCATGAAATGTTAGTAAATCTGTGAGTAGATTTCCACATAAAAACCCTTGGTACTAAAAACCTACATCAGATTTGATCGTAGGCATGTGTGTATATGAATGGCAATCAATCTTACATTGACAGCACACTCCCACCAGTCAGCAATTAGCATACATCCCCGCCCATGAATAGCCACTGACCACCATATACTGAGGTGATATTTACTATGGATAGATGCATCCTGTTGAGCTGCCAACATGGAGCAAACAAAAAAAGACAGAGTAGAGAAAGTTTTTTTAAATATTTTATTATTAGTAGTGTGACAGGGACTGGTAAATTAAAAGCTTGTGAGGAGGTAACGGATGCTGTTAACTCCAGGTCTTCTGTTGTAAGAACCATCCAAGAAGTTAACGAAAATGGTTCCATATGAAACTTGATGCAAAAAAACATAAACACAAGTACACACAAATACCACAACAGCTACAGGAGGAGGCTCCTCCCAGTCACAGCTCTCTGCCAGGGGAGACAGCAACATGCCACCACTGGAGCAAACTCAGAAAGTAACGTGATGTACATGTTGTTGTAATACGTGTTTAATGGCTATACATTCTGGCAGCCATCACTGATAGCTTAGTGTTTGGTCAGTTATGTGGGTCTCACAGTCTTGCCACTCAAACAGAAGACACATTTGTGGAGTTCTCTCTCCTGATTGAATCAAGTCGGAACGGGATGCCAGAAATATAGAAATGTGTTAAGCTGATTTAAATAACTCATTTATATTATCAGGAAACCTAACTTAAAGCTAAATTCTGCTAATTGCCAACTAATTTAACTAAAAGCATCATATTTCTTGTCATGTTTAATGTATGTGTTTCAAAGGCATCTGAGTACTGTGAACATAACAGAGCACAATATGAATTTAAGCTGTAATTTTCTGCGACATTTATGTGCATTTCTTATTTATACAAGCACTACAAGCAGTCAGATGCAGGTGTAGATTTTGTTAGTGCCTACAAAAAGATCAGAGCTACCAACATATTGTGACAGCTTTCGCTTTCACAGTGCAGCTCCAACTACTGTCAGGTTTTACTGATAATTAGTTGATGTACAACAGACTCAAAAACTTGGTGGGGAAAAATAGCTGGTATCATGAAAAGTGATAGCAAACTCACTAATGGTGCAAATACAAATTAACACACAAGTGACTAGCATAAACCATCATGCTCTGAACAGGCAAACCATAGACAATAACAAAATATGACATTTGTGTTATGGAACAGATTACAACAAACAGCAACTACACATTACCCAGTCCAGCATGCTGGGAAATGTGGGCATCACTACAATATTGATGAATGGGGAAATACACGTGAGCGCGGTCCACAGAGAGGCAGTCAGAGCTACAGGCTACAATGAGGCTAAAAACAGAGTTCAAATGACATTTTTCCAAACAACATTTTATGTCGGGGCTTCAGGACACTTGGATCATTACGGACGAGCAGTATGGAGATATTTTGTGGTTTCAATTATGTGTTTTTTTTGGACGTTTGAATCTGGGGTGCCGTAAGCCTCCATTAGGTGGAGTTGTGTTGCTACCCCCTCTCCCCTTGGATCTCTGCAAGGGATGTGAGGACTCTAAAACTTCACCTGAGCCTCCCTTGGCATATAGGTGAGTAGATAATGGCTGAATTTTCATTTTTGGGTGCACTATCCCTTTAAAACTTGTTTACTTCCATCAGCGCCCTGGTCACATGATTGCAGTCTCCCAAAATACATGGGTTATGCAAGAATTACCGGCTCATGATTATATGGGATATGTACAAATTTGGGTGCATTACTTTTTGTAAGAAAACATACCAACAGTGCATGAGAACAGCCTGCCCACTGCCACCATCTGCTGACAAACGTCACTCTAATAGCCTGTTTAAAGTGATCACATATCAAATAACTAATTAATGCTAATACAGTATGCTAATAGATAAAGGACTGATGATAATCCATTTCACATTTCACTTTGCTCTTTTAAAAGAGAACTGGAGAATGTGCAAGTCAGTGTGTCTGGGACAAAGCTGGCAGGCTGGAATCACGGTGGCAAAACTGATGCTAATTTCTTACTTCCTTTGCCATATTTAAACCAGTGTTCAAACAGTGGTTTAAATAGCTGCAGTAGTACATCATTAGCTCCTCTCCAGGCTCAATGTGCAAAGCTGTAGGAGGGGGAAATAAATCAACGTTTTATAGCTCCTAGGGGCTCCGCGGATCAGACTGAGCTCTGCAGTGAGAAATTAAAGGCTTCCTAATGGGCCGCACAGCTGAAACATATTACTGTATCTGAGAACTCAATGGCGTCTTCTTATGTCTTCATATGCACAAACAGAAGCTTGAGTGCTGTGATGCTTCACTGAGATACACGGACAAATGTAAAGTTACCAACATCAGCCCATCTGCAACAGAGATCTATATCTGGAGGAAGAAGCCTGGATGATGTTGTAATATACTTTAGACATATTTTAACAATGTTTAAAGCAGAGGTCCTTGACGTTTTTCAGGCCAAGGACCCCTGGGTGGGCAAATGGAGTTGTCAGGAGGAGGGCCTTATCAGCCTCAGGCTGCTGTTTTGACCTTGCTTTTCAAGTATGTGAGGGGGGAAAATCCACTTTAACACAGATAAACTGATGGGAATGTGTATTTTCAGACACATTTTAATTTTTGGAGGAAGAAAAACCTTCCAAAAAAATGTCGTCTCACCTCTGAGGTAGTAACAGCCCCAAAACGAGGACTGTGTAAAACATGAAGCCAGAAAGACGTGACCATGGGTGGAACTGGTGGAACGTTTTGATTACATATTATATGTGCAACCCATCGCAGGAGATTTTAAAAGCAGCTGTTTGTTAGTAGTTAGACGCTAACTCAAAGACGAAGAACAGCGGACATAAATGTCCACAAATCAGGAAAACAATGAGAATCAGGAGCTCCTTACCCTCTGAGGAAGAGATCAGTTGCCATATAACAGAGAAAGTAAATGATTGTTATTGCTATATGAATACCGTTATTATTATTAATAAAGCGCTGGTGATGCATATGTTATATGTCACACTAGAGGCCAACGCTGCTGGTTCTGTGTAAAAATGCAAAAACAGCATAAGTAAGCAATGATCTCTGTGTGAAAAGGGCTAGAAAGAGAGAGAGAGAGAGAGAGAGCATTGGATTGTCAGCTAACAGTCACAGGGTGATGGCTGACTCATATGAATGGGTCAAACACTGGCTGAATCTACGTAGGTTGGCCTGCATTTTATACGCCCCACTGTATCCTCACTGTGCTATAGTGTTTATAAACTATGATAATGTGATCACAGGTCTCATGATCTTTTGCCCGCATCCATGTGCCAAACCACTGTGAGGCAGATTTGGAAGGTGAGAACACAAAAACCATATATATGCATTCTGTCTATACCTGACCCCTATAGGGGCTGTTGTCAACCGTTTCAATCTGGTACTGACCACATGCAGACTTAATACTTATAATTCTTTAGAATTTTTTGAACTGTGGGCCATTCATTTCAGAGGACGCCAAAAGCAAGCTACTCATTTCTACTTAATAACCTTTGACTGACAGATTGTAATAGTTGCAGCTAGCTAGCTAATTAAATTACCTGTGTGAGTTTTGAACACTTCTGGCTGACTTGTATGACCATGAGAAATGAATGAAACACCACTGACTTCATTGTGCCCTAATAATGATTGTGCCTTTCAAAAATATCTTGAATGTGTTTGCAACACATGCTCTACCATTAATGTCATTTAATTATACATTTCAAAGAGACTGGGGGCCATAAAACACTTTCTGTATGGTACCTTTGGAATCAAAAGTAACCCTTCAGACTCAGTACCTAGACCCTAGATCTTAGTGTTTCCATGGCAAACAGTACTCTTATATGTGGGTATGTGGGCGGGGTTGTTGTCACTCACTGCTCCATCCAGCACTTATTGTATTTCCTCCTTTATCAGTCTGCACCTCGTTTATCATCCACAGAAGGGGGTTGCACGGTGACATTTTCAGAATAAAATAGGACAGGCTGCAGTGAGAGTTTCTCTCCATGGGATATTCAAAAATAGTGGGTTTGTGCATTTAGTCCGTCTCAGGCAAGCGCAGGGGTTTAGTATTGCCGGAGCCAAAGGAACGATGTGAGTGGGGATTGGGATATATGCAGTTCACATAATCCGGTCAAAATTAATGTATATTTTTAAACACTTGAAGATCCACTGGTTACTAAAAGTGTCTGTCATGCAAGGGAGACAATAAAAAGTAGCCTAAAGTAATGGTCAAAGTTGTCATGTTGAAATTTAAGTTGTGCTGATGGATTCACGTCGTCAACTCATGCACTGAGTAACATTACAAATGGACGTTCCACCTTAAAAGTTGCCAGCAGTCGGCCCAGTGAATTCGTTTTCTCAGTCTACAGCTGCTGTGAGAGGCAGCAAAACATAATTTCATTTTATAGTTATAGTTTACTAATATATGTAAAATTCTCCACGATATCAACAGTGGTTACATAAGCCTGAAAATAGGCCACAACTCAGCCCTGAGCAAGAGTGATCATCCGCTACTGACCAGTCATCAGACTGCAGTGTTTCTAGCAACACTTTTTAGTACCAGATCTGTGTGCTAGGTACCCCAACAGAGGGGTGACAGAAAATAATCCATTGTGTATGTCCAGTTAGTTTGGAATAGGCATAAAAATAAAAGAAGTGAACATACAGCATGACCAGAGACATCAACACAAACTTTATCGACACATATACACAGCATTACAGAACTGATTATGGAGGCAAAATAAAACTGAACCAAAGCAGGAACTATAAGAGACCTGTCTACAAATATATGATGGATTGCCACTTAATTCAGCCATATCATTGCACATTGATCTGCTTTACAAATCAGAGTGATATCTTTCCAGAGAAACTGCTGGCAAGACAAAGCTGTGCAGATAGTTGGTGACAGCACATTAAAGGTTTCTGTGGTTCAGCGGTCAGCATTAATGGGCTGTCCAGGTCTTTTCTTCCATCAGGTTGCTCCACACAAGGCTACATCATTACGATAGAGCTCCCAGCTACGGAGCGCCAGGGTCAGACTTTTAAAGGAAATGGAATTGGTTCCAAACAAAGATATTACTGTTACTCACAACATCAAAGATGGACCAGTGCAGTTCCATGTCATACTTACAGGGCTCTGCTTTCTCTGAGGGGAAAAAATTGCCACGTGTGTATGTCCTTCATTTGGAATTCTTTTCATCTGCTCTGTGGTTTCACTGGATTTCTATCGGTGACCTTCTGTGTGACTCCAGCTAACAGGGAGCTGTGTCACTGCTGTGTCTCACACTGTGTGTGTCAGTGAAATAAAAAAAAATTAAAAAAAATCCATGGGTCTGTCTGTTAGCGATTCAAAAGAATACAAATATATTATTCAGATACAGTCAGTTATTGAGTATTGGCACACTGTGCCACTTCTTCTCAGAGTCATAACTCTCTCAAATCAAAACACACAGACAACTTCAGATCTTGTCTCAGTCATCACATTCAGACTTTTCCTTCCTGCATAAAAGGAAATTCAGGTCATTCTTGTCTGTGCAGAGCAAACAACTGTTACCAGCCAAAGCAGCAAGACTTTCCATGAGAGAGACTTACTAAAAATGTGAACAAATAGGCTATAGGCTAAAAACACACAGAGGTGTATGGATGTAAGTAAGGTATTCAGACATTCAGTGAGGTTCATCCTCAATAATTTTTCCGTTTTCACCAGATTAGTCGGTCAGATAAAGCTTGACTGATGTTCCTCAGGTGTTACCTTTACTTCTATCTTTTACCTGTACGAAGAAACTTGACACTGCCATCAACCAAACTTGCCATTTGATAACAGGATGCCTCAGACCAAGTGCGTGCGAAGTTCTGGAACTTAACCTGTGGGCTGATCTTGTAAAGGCCAGTCTTTTCTTTCCCAACCCCAACATTGCGCTTTGTTAACGCCTTAATTTGAAAACTAGACATAATCACACATGTATCCTTCTGCTAACTTTGCCAAGTCCGTCATTAGCTCTCCCCATCACTGAATGTGGGCCGTCTGGATGCAATTACCGTGAGCGTCACAATATGGGTGCACTAAAGTGGTAGCATCAACTGACCCGGGACCGAGGAGATGCAAGTGACGTGTGCCGTTATTTTTAGAACATACCCTGCAGGCAACCAGCCGCTCATGGGCACCATGTTGGCAAACCTAACCCCTGAAAAAGCCATATAGACCCTTTTAGGGCTGACGTCACAATGACGTTATTTTATTAGCTGGAGGCAAAACATGACTCGCCACCAGGGGGCTGTGGGCTTGTTGTGTTATTGGGTGCCAGAGCAGAAGAAGTCATAACTCAAAACTTAAGTTTTATCACATACCAGCTAACACTGCCCGTCAACAAAAACAAAGACAACTATGATTAAATGCGATAAGACGAAAGGACTGGGCTGAGGCAATCATCAAAAATGTTTGCATGTGCAGCGCACACTACATATCAAGTTAGAGAAAAAGTATTTACTGTTGTAGGGATTAATATGTGTATTAAGGGTTATCGTGTCCACCTAATCAGATATTGGGGAGGTATTAAAATGATGCTTACCTTTCTGAAAATTTTACACTTTTCTTTGTTTAGGTCAAAATGCTATTAATAAGCTGATGGCACACTAAAATATAAGTGAATTTCACCAGAGATACAAACTCATAATTATACCATTCTCATATGGTTCTAAGAAAATTCTGACCAATCATTGCACTCGGACCGAATGCAATGATTGGCCGAGCGTCCTGTCTGTCTTCTCCACGTGGAGGCCTCCGACTGACGTAACCGGCCGTCACCAGTACTATCTAACGTTAGCGTTTACGTTATATTATAAAACTCATCAGTCATCACTGACTCCGGATAAGTTTCAAAACTCCGTGGTTGCGTTTGACTTTGCAGGACAGGTAACGTTATGTTTAGTTTGCCTCTGATATAACATATAACGTTATATGACAACACAGCATCCAGTTGCTAATGGCTAACATTAGCCGAATCCATAGTTTCGTTCAGCAATCAGCAGCATGTTTTCCTCTTCTCTTCTACTCTTCTTTTGGTGTGTTACACTCGCTCTCCAGTCCAGTTTGGTCCTGTTGGTTTGTGTTTACTTATTCAAGTAACACTCACAATCCTGGAGAGTGAGTGGCCTGACATGGTGCATTCATAAATTTGTTCTAATGAGTCTTGACACTAAAAGGAGAGTGCTGTTGGTCAAAGAAACAGAGCGTTATATTTCTACATGACTTAACGAATGGTTAAGTTAATCACACATTCACTCCACTTGGCGCTCTGCTGCTGTGCATAGAGTGCACTTTGCTATTCTGAGAGTGCGGCACTCTGGATAACCAAAAGGTGTATGGACAGTGCTCCGTATTTACTAACGGTCCAGTTTGTGAGTTTGAGTGCACTCAAGCACCCGGAAAGAGTATTTCTAAATGCGCCACTCGCATCCTTTTCCTCCATTGTCTAAAACAAGCCAACAGAACTTGCTAGCTAGGGCTAGCTAATGTCTTTGGAGGATTGTTTTGCCTCCAGCTAAGCCCCACCCACCTAGAAAAGTCATACTGTTAACTAACAGCAAAAGGGTCAATAAAACTTGATAACCAGCTTAGCAATAAAAATGATTTGTGAAATAATTTCTCAGTGTAAATATAGTGTGGAGGGGCAGCTGACTATGGAGGCCATTGCAAAAATGCAAAAGGCCCTATCTAGAGCCAGTGTTTGTCGGCGCTGGGCTACTGTAGAAACATGGCACTGCAACATGGTGGTCTCTGTGGATAATGACCCAATGTCTACAGTACCAGTCAAATGTTTGGACACACTTTCCCATTTACCTGAACGGAAAAGTGTGTCCAAACTTTTGACTTGTACTGTATGTAGATATAAACAACTCATTCTGGGGTAACAAAAACACACATTGTTATTATACACTTAACACAAAATAGTTATGTTATTTCTGCCAATATATCCCCTAAATCCCACACACTGGACCTTTGAATATACTCTGAATGCACCCTACTAATGAATTTAATAAAAAAACAAACAACAACAAAAAAACCCATAAGCAATGGCCAATAATAACCAGTACTACATATCACAGCAGTTGCTCTAAATGTCCACAGATCACTGTCTTCTAAAGTAAGTCCATGCACACCCCTAAACAGGAAAAGCATTGTGTCAAATTTCATTGTCTCCTGAAAGTTTAATTCACTTTATGAGGACACATCAGCTGCCCTTGGAAGTATATGTGGAGTGCTGCATAATCATATTTTGGATGCTGTGTATTGTCACGTCCTGGCCTTTCAGCGGCCCTGCTTGTGTCTAATCTTTGGGAACCATTTCTAGATCCTTCCAACACAAAGAGGAGCAGGGGTTTAAACAAGACACCTGAAAAGGCCTTCAGTGTCCTCACTCCCTCCTGTGCACAGGTCTTTTTGTTTTTCCCTTGTCAAGGGCACATTGTGTAGGTTTGTTTTAGTTTTCTCCTTTCAGCATCCATACCACTCATATCAACACCCATACACTTAAACAAGGGGAATACAGCCCTTTAATAACATAGTATATTTTTTCAGTTGCTTTTTAGTTTCTGAAAAACTAATGTAAGTGTACTTGGTGTGTATGGAGCACTTTTTATTATGGTCTACGGACAGCTGCATCATTCAACCATTTGGTTTGATTGAATTGGGCCAGGCCCAGTTGGACTGCAAAGGATCCAGCCCCTAAATTTATATGCAATTTGGGTTTCTTTTTATTAGCAGGTGCTCCAAGAGACCATATAGGTGGCCACATCCATGTGTGCGTGCACCCTGAGTCTGATTTTGTTCTCTGTTTTTAAAGAGCTATAGAGGTTAAGCAGGCGTATGATAAAGATTTAGGATAAAGGTAAAGATTAACATGCACACGCAAAAATACCTCACAATAACACCAGTGAGGTATTTTACAAGCCTTTGCTCACATTTACTTCACATGCATCACATGCATTTCAGTCTCTGAGTATGTTTTTAAGCATTCTAACGTATTATGTGTTGTCAAGGCTTCAGAATGGTTTGGAATGAACAGAATCTTTTGGAAAAATTTTGATTGAATTCACACAGTTTTGGCTATTTAAAATATCTTCATAAAAAATTCAAAACATGTCTAACATTAGGCAAAATACATTCCCTGTATTACTTATTTAAAATCTATGTTTCTCTACGTGACTGCTGAAATGTTACTAGTATCATGTGATACACATTGGTGTATGCAGCTAATTGATGGTGGGAACAGCTAATGAGTGGGTCTAGTTAGCAAGCACTTGCAGTTTGCTTATCTGCAAATACCTGGGAAGTGCATCTTTAATAATGGCTTAGATCTGGCTTTTGAACAACAAATACAATACATGGCTCAAGAGAGAGGTACACCCAGCTGCACTGAAGGTAGGCTTTGCACCAATACGTTTGGAGGAAGCGGCTGTGGTCAGCCATACTGAACAAGAAGAAGAATCAAGACAACCAAAGGCCACTCAGCAGAAGGTAACGTTACTACGTTTACCAGCACAGCAAGCTATAGCTGTGAGACAAATTCAATCAATGCCGACCACTGCCGCATCCAATGATGTGCCTACCTATTTTAAACTTATTAAATAAAGTCAAGGAAATGGGGTAAAATACTATGGAAAAGTTATGTAAATTTTGGAAAATTCATCAGTAAAAATGTGTGGGAACCCGTTGTTTACATGCAATAAGAAACCTGGTTATTCATATGATGACTGCATTTACACGTGCACTACCATCCCATGGCTCGAAAGTGCAAGCGTTTCACTCGCATTTGCGACTAAAAATAGATGTGTGCGAACTGTAAAAAATATTTAGTGGCACATGTGCGCATGAAAAAATCAGCCGAAGCAGCCTATATTTTTGTCAATAAAAAAATATGATAATCTAACCGCAAATGTTGGAGGAACTCCAGCCGCCTTCCCTCTTCCCTCTTCCCCGTGTGACATGGTTATGGGCGGTTTTCCAAGCCACTGTTGGCACAATGAATATAAGTCCCACTGTCGGCAGCGTGGAAATAGCCTAATAAGTCAAAGTGTGGAGGAGATAGACCGGGTGGATCTCCGGGGAAGCCTGCTCCGTTCTCCCCGTAGTTCAAATAATTTCAACTCTGAGCGCAGCGCTCGGGCGGAAAATCAGAGCGGTGCGCGACGCCAAGGGTAGCGGTGCCGCTTTGTCAGGCGTTGCTGCCCTCTCCATATACAAACAATGGGACAGCCAGCGCAAAGCGGTTTTACAGCTGATCATGTGTAGAGGCCTTTAGGGACCGTTCGCCATGGTACCGCTGCTGGGCAGGGTGGAAATAAAGCCCTTTTCACACAGAGCGCGCAAAGCGCAGACCTCCGCTGACGAACCCATTCATTGTGTATGTGCTTCCGCGGCGCAAGGGCGCACCGCTCTGCCACTGAGCTGAGCGGCACGCGAGGGGGGCGCATGTCGCGGCGTCTGCACGGCGCCAGCCTGTGCTCGAATTGAAATTTTTTTTAATTTCACTGCAACATGCTGTGACGACACCTCGGAGCCGCGCGTCCAATAGCAGAGAAGAGCCTGAAGTAGACCCGGAAGCGGTCACCATGGAGCTGTAGTTCCTGAACGAGCCTGTACTCCCCCAAATCCTGTCCTCTGCGCCCTACCCTGCGGTGGGCGCCGCGAAAGGTCTGTGTGAAAGAGGCTTAAGTCCTGCAGAGTTTCAGAGGACCTGGAGAATGTTTTAGGATAGTAATAACATTATATAAGATAATCATATTGCAAAGATAATATATATAAGATAATAACATTAAAGACAAAATTAAATTGCAATACTTTTTCAAAACTGCATCACGTTTATTACAGAAAACACATTATTTGATCAATTTACGTTGTGCCCCTAAAGTTCTTTGTGCGCTCCTTACTTTTTCAACTTAGGAGCACATGTGCTCCTTGGGAAAAAGGTTAGCATCAAGCCCTGCATCCCAGGGATATGTTTTGCATGTAAAACATATTATAGTTAGAAACCTGGATATGCTGGCTAGAATGCTTTCATAAAAACCAGAACTGCATTGACAAAAGATCATATCTCATCACATAGCTTCATCCCAAATGGTGCTAAAAGTTCTAAGCTAAGGCCCCGATCACACTGCATTATTTTTATTTTTCTTTATTTTTTTGTTAATGCCACTTTTAAAAAAACACATTATTACACACATTACACACATTATTTTTTATTATTATTATTATTGTACAATAGGAAAAAAAGTGGAAATGAAGTGGGGTGCTTTTTCACTCTGAGTTAAAGTTTTTTCAACTTGAGGTGTTAAAGAGTGCTCCAGCAAGTACACCAGGCACCTAGAGCACAGAAAGGAGTGGTGCAAAAGCAGTGAGCAAAAAGCTTTATTCTCATTAATAACAATTACAAAAAGCCACCTCCAGCTGCTGAAATACTTTCTGTGTGATCAGGGCCTAAGAGTTTTCTCTTAGGAGCTACTCAAAAAGCTACTGCGAGATAGCCTGACACCACCAGACCAAATCAAAATGCTAATTAGTCTGTAACTTCTCCATCCATTTTCGATTCCAAAGAGGCACTATTATTGGTTAATCAACATGTGACACAGCGCTGAACATCCAGTGACCAGGTTCACTGAGTGTACCTGGCTTATCACAGCACATTAGGGTAGGACTCGGCCAAAGCCAAAAAATAATGCCTGAATGACGGAATATTTCAATCAGACTACAGTGTGAAGAGATGAGCTGGGATATTGTGAGCCTGTGTATTAAACATTTACTAAATCCTGTTGGAAGTACAGCACACACATTTTTTCTAAATAAGAAATGCTTTATGTGCAGTTGATTGTTCTTTTTGTGAAAATATACTGTCCAGTTCATTCAATACTGACTCAATAGTGGCAATAGAGAGATCCTCATCAACTGCAGTCACATCCCATATTATAGTAGATGAACGATTGTAATAGGCCCGGCAAGTCTCAGGCCGCTTTAAATCTGTCCAAAGTGGAGGAGAACCAGACACATCTGCCAGAGCAAATAAAACATGGGCTTGTAGACTTGTCTGGTTCCCAGGCACACTGAGAGACACTTTGGGAAGAGAAAGAACTCCTGGATAAGAGGAGGAAAGAGGCTGGTAATTCTGCAGATAGCAACAGTTTTACCTGAAAATTCACATTGTGTTGTTGAACACTTACTGTAAGACAAACTGGGGTCTGAGGAGCATTTTAATTTGATTAATGATTCTCACAGACTGCTGAGATATTCCATGTTCATTAAAGCTGTAGACTCATTTTTTTCTTTTGCCAGGGTCACAGTAGTGCAGAGTACAAACCATCATCTCCAGTGTAACTGGAATTTTTCAACTTGTTGGTAAGCCGACTGGATTGCTATTGATTCGCTACCATCAAACAGTGCTTTTAGAGCAGCTGATTGATTGCAAACAGGACCTAGTGACTTAAAAGTCCTCTGAACTTTAGAGATTAGACCTGTTGAGCAAAGCTGAGGTCATAAAACTACATGTAGGTTGTCCTGTACTATCAGATGCAACAAAGCCAGCAGAGCAGAGTCTGAACCTGCCCACACAGTTCTGAGAAGTCTTATCAGGTACAATAAGTGGGAACACTTAGTGGATATGCGTGTGTATCATGTATCATGGCTGTGTAGGGTGTTAACAGTATTTACATCCAAGCTGTTAAATGAAATTAGCTGTTCAATCAGATGATTGGGAACTGTGCAAGAAGCAATTGTATAGCTATTGTATGAAAGACTTATACATTAATTTAAATCATGTGGTAACCATGGCAAAACATAGCTTACAAGTCAAAATGTGACATGAATGTTGGGTTTTCACTGATTAATCAAAAAGTCGAAATACTGTAAGTTCATACACTCCAGTATCACACACTGTGCACTTTACTTACTTCTTTTCTTTACTAATAGCTTATAATCACTAATTTCTTTGAGCTCTTTGTGACATCAGGGAACATAAATATACATTTATGAAACATTAAAGCTACAGCTTTTGTTATATTTGCTGAAACAGTCAATCTATCTGAAAGAAACAGTGGCGTAAATCACTAGTTTCATCATGACAAGATATTGTATCAGTTGTTTGATATTTGCCAATATCACAAAGTCTGCCATAATACGATTTTGATTTAACGAGAATAAAATTCAGCTCAATAGTAACTGTCAAGGTTCAAAGACAAAACAATTGTTTTTTGCTGGTCACTCATTATCAGCTTAAGCATGTTTACATTGCATAAGTTAGCCTAGTGGCTAGCGGTGCTTTCCTCTACTCATTGCCTAACAAATTACGTGTATTATTTATACTTTTTCTTACTCATTATTGTTTTAAGTCCGGACAGAACAGCACGATTGAATTTCAGTTTAAGTTTTTTTTTCAGTCTAAGATTGTTGAAACAGAGCAGCTAATGTTGCTGTGTTACTGCAAGAAGTTAGCATAGTGAGATGCCCAGCTAGGCAGGTACGTCATGGCATGTTTGGCATGCAGGAAAAGTAGTGGGATCCATAATGATGCGTAAATTCATCAAATTCAGTGCTCCGTATTTCTTATCAAAGCTACTGTAACGTTAGTCATATTTTGCGAAAATAGACTGTACTGCACCCTGTGGTCCCTCCACCTTATTCCTGCCCATGAGACTTCTTCGCTGGGAGGAGAGCAGACAGCAGCTTTGGAGGCAGACCTTCAGGCGCTGGGGCTCTCTTAATGGCTAAAGTAGTCTCATAGGCCAGGGGTTTGGCAGAAAGGAACCACGGGTTAGCAGCTATGCAGATTGCTGCTGTGGTGCAATTTCCCATTAAGAATAAATCAAGTTTTATTCTATTTTATAATCCAGAGGCAGCAATGTGACATTTGGTCTCTGACCATTTAATGAAACATGTATAAACCAGCCCAGCAGCTAAATACTCAATACTGAATTCCACTGACAATAGGCCTATTTAATGATTTAAAATATAAATACTTACATGTGTTTTATCATGTGTACTCTACTGACAGAGGCCACCTGCACAGGGCTCAGTTCAGGTTCTCACATGGTGAGAATCATGTTGTAACAAATAGCAGAGCAGACATCATTAACAGGAAGCCTTTGCTCTGGCAGCGCAGCATCTGACAGAGCTCAGGAGTGCAGCCTGGCTAATCAAACACCTGACACGCCAAATCTCATCTGAACACAGAGGGGCCGCCTCTTATTGATGATCCCCTGAACGCTGACGGCATTGATTGTGTGTGAAGTGTTTCCATACTGTTGACAGAGATCGTTTGTTTATGTGTGTGTGTGTGTGTGTGTGTGTGTGTGTGTGTGAGACGGAGAGAGAGAGAGCCGGTGCAAGACGTCTGACTTACGCTGACAAGATGCCTCTTGTAGCCGACATCTGGATAAATGCCTCTCAGAGCTCCTCAGCTCCTCTCAGGCTGCATTCCCCTGCTCCTCTCAGCCCACCCATCGCCTCCTAAAGAGCATCAAAATGTCACATTTCCAAACACACAAACACTGATTTATGGACTCAACAACTGTAGCTGACTGGAAGCTGTTAAGCCCAATGAACATGTACAACTATGAGTGTAATGAGAGCGGGCATTGTGTCATCTTTATGTAGCAAGGTCATGCATACATGCAAGTTTATGTGGGTGCCTCTATGCAGTCATGAGTGCGTTTACATGGACAGTTTAATTCCCTTTTCATTCGGAATGAAAGTTCATTCCTATTAAAAGTGATCTTGTAAACATCTAATTCGGAATGCAAATGGCCAATGCAATTGAAAATTCAATCCGATGTAAGGGACTAGAATATTCCGTTTCTATTTCCGAATGAAAGAATTTCTCGCACTTGTATACACGCATTCCTCTTTAAGTTCATTCCAGTCTTTCTGCGCATGCTCGTTTCCTTGCCCTTCTGGCGCGATGACGTATACGCGCGCATAGCAACGGGCTGAGATAGAGCAGTCGGACTAGTTGCACTCACCGGTTTCCATTCGCCAAAGTATGGTCTTCTGTCTCCCTTCTTCAGCCTTCTACCTCCCTTCTCCTCCTCAACAGATGAAGCATTAGCAGAACAAGGTTGTTGTCGTAATGATACTTCAAGAATATAAGCCAAACACGCCCGAAAAAGGCACTAAGAACAGCGTCGTCAAGCATCTTGTTATCCGGAACAAGGACTACAGCGTTTTCTTCCAGTAAATGTAAACATGTAACATCCACCCCACCCCCTATCCAATCAGAAACCTTCCCTGCCCCAAACCTTGCGCAGACCTGAATAAAGGTGATTAAACTGATCTCCCGTGTAAACCCTCATTCAGAATGAATATTTCACGTGTAAACTACCTGGAAAAACTTTGATTCCGAATGATTTCATTCAGAATTATTTTATTCCAAATGAGAAGCCATCATGTAACCGCACCCATTAACAAGGATATATCTTACTATATTCATATAAATCACTACAGAGTCTGGAATTGGATGTCACAACCAGAGGTGGAATACAACTAAGTACACCTACTCAAGTACTTATAATAGATCCCAACTGTTTTTTTTTTTAGAATAACAGATAATAAAAATATAAATGATGTGTGTATTATTCACAAACCTCACCTTTTATCATAGAAGTTTCCATAGCTTCCTTTATAGATACCAAATACTTCATAATATATTCTGCTTTAATTGCATCTTTACAAGAAAGAGATTTGCCCATTAGTATGTTATCTCTGATAATTAATTTCAGCATCTTGTTAGGAAAACATTAATTGGAAATTAAAAAAAAAAAATACAATGTAGAATGCACATGCTGTTCTATTTATTAGTAATGTAGAAAAAATACCGTCTTTATTAAGCCCTGTGTTATGTCTGCAGGTATTCCTCTAAGGCTACATACAATGCCAGTGATCTTTACCAGTAAAACAGGGCAGCCTGTATATAGCCTGAGAGACGTGCATTAGGGCAAAAATATGTCTCAGCAGAAATGGCTGCACTAGTGGATGCTGCTTATAGAGCTCATTGCTTTGAGCACATGATAATAACTGAAGGTCAATTTTTGTTAACTCTTTTCTTTATAGGTGAAATTTAGCGGCTCCGTCAGTCAGTGATGGATGAGCTGTGCAGAGAGACTTTGGTAAGAAAATTAATATGAAACAATAAAAATGAGGAGAACAAAAATGGAATTTTGTAAAGTGAGGGGGACATGTCCCTCCATCCTCAATGGAAGTTATACCTTTGATTAAGATAACATTTTACACATTGTTCCATTGTAGTATACTGTCAATAATGACCTTACCTTGTCAGTGCTCCTCCTGCTGTCTTTTTTTTTTTTCCTAACTTTGCAAATAAAGATGAGCAGAGCCAACCTACACCATATCTTGCACCTGGGTAGAATGCTATCAGCGTTTACATAGGTTACTTAGTGGCTTTGCAATCTTTGCAATAAGCTTCTGCCACCGGTGCCGAAATTTCGCAGAAAAAAATTCTGCTTTACGGCAGGAAACGCATAACAAAATTGGCCAGTCAGCCAATCAGGGACTGGAGCGAGTCCTTATGAGGAGTTGGGCATGAGATAGTTGACTCACAAGCACAATGGCAGAGGACAGAGTTTGTAAACAAGTGAAAAACGGCCTAGCAAAAGAAAACAAGCTCCTCTGTCTGAGGAGGCAAAGAAGAGCAAAAAGGAGAGTGATAAAAGAAGAGGAAAAACAAGAGTAAACCTCAGTCAGGC
>NC_065511.1:7898005-7905716 GCF_006386435.1 Epinephelus moara
TTTCCATACGGTACCGTTTATTCTAGAATCGGGACTGTTTACATGTGCATATTGGTATAATTCCACTGTGTCTACTGTTGTTTGTACTGATACTGTACATATTGGTATCATTTACTGTGAGTTGTTTGTGCTGGTACTGTGCATTCTGCTATAATTATTTGCATTACTATTTGTTTTTTCTTCAGGTAAATCTGATAATTGTTGCTCGGTCTCTACTCATTTATTTAGTAGAGTGTCCACACACCTTCTCATTCTACATATACATAGAGGTATACTGGTGGCTTTACAGCCTACATTTTATTGATTACCTCTGATCCCCACGGTCAATTTGGTCGTTGTGACAGTGCGACGCAACACGACTGACGCTAGGTGGTGCCAAGCTAAAAAAACAAAAAACAAATCCTATCTGTTGCCTCTTTAAGGTTCATGATCAAAATTCAATAATTTATTACAATTTTGATGAAACATTGGTTGGAATTATCTTGGTGTATGCTTGGGAAAGACAGAACAATACAATACAAACACCAGGGATGTGAATTTTTCAAGATTAACCTGGAATTCTGGATTTTCTGACCTGAAAATGTAACCCACGTGAATCAGGTGAAAAAAGAAAAAAAATTGGGAAGTGAGAGTGGGGGCTGAAAGGTATCACCTAGCTTGGGCACTTTTTTGAACAGTTTGAGCATTTTATTGTCACTGAAGAAGACGACAATGTTATAATATTCAGTGAACAGAACAGAGGCATGATGAAACCAATCAAATCAAAGAGGCTTTACAGAAAAAAGGTGTAAATACTTGTGTCTTATTGGCTGACATGTCTATCAATGGGGTTACTATGCCAAACACTGCTCCTCCCCCCTTAACTTTTGTTCCTGTCCTGCCGCGTTTCCCCATGACTGCGTCAGCAGTGTATGATGCCGGTGTGAAAGATGTCTTTTTTTGTGGGTGTCTGAAGCCGGAAGCACTGGATTTCAATGACTTCGACGAGAACGGGTTGGAACATAATATCGGCAGAACATAAGTTATATAAGTTACAGCTAACATACTTTGCAGGACACTGTAGCCATATACTGTGAGCAAAGATAGCTTATATGTGCCTCCCCCTGGTGCAACACCAAACTAGCCTGTTCTCATGTTAGGTAGCCAAAAGATTGTAAATTCTGTTGTTTTATGACCAATCCAATTTACGTTAGCCTACAGTCTAGTACTGCGACACGCAAACAGACACACATACTTAGAAAGGATGTATCATGTTTGCTGAGTTTACAAAAGGGGAAAAATAACTAATAATTTGTCGTAGACAGCGTTTCACAGAGTTTATAATGTTTCCTCTAACTCAACATCTCACATAACTCAATTATCTTTTAAGAGAGTCTGGTACTTTATCCTAAGGTGACAAAGGAGTGTATTGAAGTTATTGTTGTTTTTACATTGTGCCCCTAGCACATTGCACCATGCATCCATGAAGAAACATGCACACTCCAACAGAGTAAATAAAACACAAGTGCCTGGTGCATTAAGAAACCCTCTAGGGGACACAGTTACAGCTGAATCCGTGGGATGAACTTATGATGAGGGGTTCAGGGTCCTCACTGCCTCAGGACATGTGCTGTCACAGAAAAGAGTTGTTCTGCTCTTAATACTACGCAACCTTTTTCCTGAAGGAAAGGGGACAAACAGTGCATTGGCTGGATGAGTGGGGTCTCTGATTGTTTTTAAACCCATCTGAAGCATACAGATCATGAAAATATCACAGATGTTCAGCAAATCTTGACCAGTAATTTTTTGATGCTGCTTTCACAACCTTTTTAGGCTCCATCCTGTCATCAGCCAAGCAGTTTCCACTGTGAAAACTCTCTATCACACATCCTTGCCTTTGATATTTTAAACTTCCTAAGTTGTCACAGAAAGAACAATTGTTGGTGGGCTTTCTGCACTATATGGCTCACACTGACATTCCATTTAAGAGAGAAGAAAAAATGGTGGTCCTCAGTTATTTGAGGCTTTCTACTATCTGATCACTTGATAACTTACCTCAAAACTTGCGTCCGCTCATTCTTGCAGTCTGCACTTGAGTGACCGCGTATAACAGAGGGCCTCCTGTTTCACTTTTCTCCCTCATTCCACCTGGACAGGAGTGGTTGTCAGAGGCAGAAAGAAAACTTCTCTTCCTTTGAGACCATCACAGGTAGTGTGATGCAGAAGAATGCTCTGTTTTGCAGTTGGTGGATCTCTGTGCAGAATCTGACACTGTAGGCTACAGGATCCTAATCGACAGGCTCAGGCAGTGGGTGGGTTTTTCTTGGCCACCCATGGTTGAGTGTTTTTTTTCCTACCTCTCTGATATGAGTTTCCCAGTAACTGTTGTGTTCTTATCTGAAACTCTGTATTGTGGTGTGCTCCATGGTCCAGTCTTAAGTCATATTATCTCTGTCAGGCGTAAGCCTGGAGGCAATCATGCGTCTGATCATGTGTGTGAGTGTGTGTATCTGTCTGTCTGCAGGTAATCTCTCAAAGGACTGGACCAATCACCCCAATACTTTATGTGCACATTTATGACTGTATGGTCAAGAACCTCTTATGACTGCAGTGATTCACAATTGTTTCAATTGCACAATCGCACCAAGCCCAGCTGCATTCTGGCTGGCGTGGCTGCATCCCAGTTTTGTTCCTTCCGCCACACTGCATCATACCACACGCACGGGGAAGTTTTGGAGGCATTTTGCATTGGCAATGTTGTTTTTGGTCAATTTGGTCAATTTTCCCAGCCTGCTCTCATTCCGAACTCAGTCAAATATCACGGTTTTGTCAGTGATGTCGGGGTCAGAATTTTCGCGGTGGTATGATACGCACCAGGCACATCAGTTTTAAAGGCAGTGGGCAACAACCCAACCTGTCCAATACCACCACTATTTTAGTGGATGTCGTCTACAAACAAGGACACAGAGACACCCTTTGCAGCAGTATGATACGAACCCAATGGCAGCAGTTTGAAATGCCATCAGCAACTACCATCAAATAAAGTGAGAAAGATGGTACAGGGATGATGGGATGAAAGATGGATGGGTCAAACAAATTCCAGCCTTTCACCCAGGAGCCTGCTGCTCACTTGATGTGTGAATTTTAAGCCAAACCATGTTATTTTGTTTTATTTCATCTATTTATTTTTCTAATGCTAACCAAGTGTGTCTGTTACCTAAACTCACAACCTAAGTGTTGTTACCTACATTGTAGGTTTATTTTCAAAAAGACTGTGAGCATGTAACAAGCAAGACTGTACACTTCCTTTGAAAACAGAATTATATTTTGAAAAAATAAAAACCAACAGAACAGATGCAGGAGGGCACTGAGGTTGTCACAGTTAAATGCGTAGGTGCATTGAGAAAATGGTGTTATTTGATGAGTTGGGATGAGAACGAGTTGTTCTTTCTTGATATTTATGCTTCAACTATAAGTAAGTAAGAAATTGAACGGTGTCTTTTTTTTCTGTTTTTGACAAAGCAAGTTTAGACAAAGGCAGTTAATTGTGCTTATTGTTGTCATTTCCTTCTTTGTTGTGCTGTAGCCTACAGAAAAAGTTAATTCTGTTGAAAAGTCCAGTTATGAATGACATGGATCAATGATTTGTGGCTGTGTTTCAGTTCTTAAAAGTGTATTCATCCTTAGAATTATATTGTTTCTTCTGAAACACACTGCCGGGCGTCTGCTGGAAATACAAGAATTATTTCAAGTGGCCGCATTCAGCTTGGGCATCTGGCGGAGATCTGCACTTTACTGCACATTTTTAGTTGTGTTTGAAGGGCAGGTGCTCAAGTGAAAAACGGGCATCTGTTCCATGATTTATTTATTTATTTGAAGTGTTAGTGCAAAACAAATAAATCAAAACAAATAACAAACCAAACATCTACCCTCCTCAGAACAGACGCATGCAGCTGTGCGCTGCTCTTCTTCTCTGTGCTCTTTACGCACCTCAGCCCCAAACTGCACGTTATATTTTGTCTAAATTAATTATCAGAGACGCAAAGTGGGAGAGGTCAACATTATTTCAAATTACGAATTGGTTGAAAAAGATGTGGAAGAGGGAAAGCAATTCGGTGTATGTCTCTGCTTGCACCAGGCAGTTGGTGAACCCGAATCTGCCAGAGAGTTGGAGGGAGACGATGTGGTTTTACACCTGACTAGCTTGCTTGTTGGTAAGCTTCATGTTGGATTATTGCCTAAATTAGACTGGCTGTATCGAGATGTTTTAATAGTGATTTCATTTCACAACAGTGACAAAAAGGCAGAGGCTTTGGGCAAACATTATTGTTACCTGGCTGTCCATAAAGGCACGTCGGGGAGACCTGGATGCTACACCGTGGGGCGCTTGATTTGCGTGCATTAACTGGGTAATTGTGGTGGCTGACAAGTGAATTTAAGAGGGAGGTTCAGGGGCTCGACTCAAATGCAGATGTTGCGTGTACAAAACATTCATAATTGAGAAATGATGCCATGGGCCAAATCTAAAAACTACAATATAAACTAAGAAGGAATAGAGATTAAAAAAAAATGTGGGAGAGACAGGGGGCAAAAGGGCAGGTGCTGGAGCACCACCTAGGGTCTATCTGAGAATGTGCCTTATTCTTGGGCAGATCACTTTTAAAGGTACGTCCTATGACAGAGATAATATTCAATTATAGGCGACGTCTCATTTTAGAGTAAATTAAAACAATCACTTCCTCGCACAGTTGGTTATTAATTGATTATAAATCAGTTTACCAACACATGCCAGATGCTTCCTACTCCCTGTGTTAAAGATTTTGAGCCGCATAGAGTGTGAAGCTTTTAAATGGAGCTTTTGATTTACAAAAATCTATATTTGTTGTACCCTGGTGTGTTTGTCTCTATATGTTTTTCTTTTTTGCTGCATTATCTATGTACAGTTCTGTGCTATGCAATCAAATTAAAAAGCCATGGGAGACCTAAGAGATGTGCAATGAGACCCCTTAACTCTAATTAAAGCCACAGGGAGTCATCAACACCCCCACCCCCCCTCTCTTCGAGGAAATAAAAACGTTGTCTGACACAATTACAATACCATAACACTGCATATGTAACAGAGTAACCCTTACTGCTAACAGCATAACTATAAAGAGCTATTTTTTGCATGCTATGTTGATAGTATTTTATGTGTGTATTCAGCGGTCCCATTTTGCACTCTATACTGAAATGTCACAGCTTGGGCTCTCGTCACATTCCTCATCTCAGCTTCGGTGCCTCGCCCCCTGCTAGCCACTCTGCAGAAACCCCCATCACACAACTTAATGATGTGGAAGATTCATCTCGACGCCCAAAATAACCCATTATCTAACTGGCAATAGACACATTTTGGAGCCCCGACACTCTGTCATGTTGTCACCCTGTCCGTTGATGCTCCGGCTTCTCCCAGGATGCAAAGTGCTGCTGGGTAACGTCTCCCTGGCTGCTAAATAAGAGTATTGGTGGAAATGAGACGTTGTTAAGTAACAGCAGGAGGATGATGTGAAGAATGAGAGGGCATCGCACTTGATTAGCTTTAAATTGCCGTCTTGGAGAGCCCCACCAGGAACAAGAAGCCATGCCACGCTTAATTGGTGGAAAAGATTGCTGGTTACCAATTATACTTGTGACGTCAGTAAATGGTCTCTGACAGCAGCCCTTTAACAGTGAGTCAGAGCTCAAATGTATATAATGTCCAAAAAGGTGAGAGCACCTCAGAAATTCTCAAAACTAATGTGATACACAGCAACACAAGAAAGGACACTGTCGAGTCAAGTGTGGAATAATTCAAGACCTATCTGAGTTAGGTGTTCAGTCATTAGAAACAAGTACAAGTCAGTCTTAAGGGACTACAGTCAGAGTTATGACATATCTAACTGGTGTGTAAATCATGATTCTTTAGATTCTCTGGACAACGATACAATATTTGCCGATATAAGTCTGCCACGATACGATTTTGATTCGATGGTATTTAGGGGCCTGCGTCAATATTAGATGGGGGGGGGGGGTTGCTACTGACCCATTATTATGTTAAGTATGTGTACATTACATACTTTTTTTCCTCTACTCATAGCTTAACAAATAAATCAATTTAAGTCAATGTGTCTCCTGACTGAACAGCGTGGTTGAATTTCAGCCTGCATGCATGTTTTTTCAGCCCAACATTATTGAAACAGAGCATCTAATGTTGCTGTAGTGAGAAGTTAGCAGAGCAAGATGCCCGTCCAGGCAGGTACGTCAGCATTGTTTTACATACAGCATTTGCTGTCTGTTGACCCTTTTTCTCCAAAATCAAATAGATTTCCACACTGCTGATTTATTTCCGAGTAAATAGCATTATCGCCATCCTCTTTCTCTCGGCTGCTGCTGTTTGACAGTGTCACAGAATTTCAGAATAGAGGCAAAACCTAAAGATGATGATATAAAACGATTTTTTGACTTTGCATCGTTGATCATTGAATCGATATATCAGCCCAGATCACTGGATTACACCCCTAATATCTATGTCAAGCCTTGTCTCAATAGAGACCACTCTAAACCAAGTGATGAGTCTTAGGAGTCCAGGTGAACTCATTACAGACAAATCTGAGTGGAGTCTAGAGTTACTTTAAATAAGTTAAAGTCAAGTCTCAGTTGATTAAAAACAAACTTCAGTCAACCTCTCAGGGCTGTACCACGAAGCAAGTTGGACAGAGCCAGGCTTCCTCTGCCTTAGCTGGCTCGACAAACCCTAAAACCCCAGTCTGAGATAACGGGTACCACAGAGGTAGTTATCAACTCTTTTTTATTAATGCAAGCTTTCTTTCTCAAGCTTTGTGCATGTTCCCATAAAAATGAAAACAAAGCACTGAATGTGTTGACAAAATGGATTGCCTCTCCCTGTGAAGAATATATGCAAGTAAATGCAACACTGCTTTGTTCAAGGGGAGATAGAGATGGTGGCAGAAAATTCCTAATCTTGTGAATTTACAAGTTAAAATATTTTGCCACCCCGTTTATTTCTAATGTGACAGCTGCACATTCTATAGCCCTTAAACTTTAAACTCAACACAGCAGATTTAAACATCCCTGACTCTGTCCCATAATGAAGGATATGTAGAAATCACTTTAGTTTTTGGCCAAATCAAAGTGAAATTTATTTTATTGACTGACTATTATCTTTGAATACTAATAGACTACTCAATTTTCTAATTGGTGTCCTATTAGCTGTAATACCAGCAGTGTAAAACAGACAGACATACAATCAGGACCAAGCATACCAACATGATCAAACGTGGTACCGTCATGGTTTGGTTGTTTGGTGGCAAGGGGAGTGCTCGCCTCCCCTTGTGCAGTTTGCATTACATATCCCCTCAGCTTAGTATCTGTATAACTCATAGATTGACCATTAATTATACAGTAGATCCTATCCTATCCGAAGGAGTTTGTCAGTGAAAGGCGCTTTTTAGACAATTTCAAGCTGTAACTGTTACTTCATGGTGTACCCCTCAGGTTGGAGTTAAAGGGAAATTTCGGTTTATTTCAACCCGTCTCCTATCGTCCTAAATTTGTTTCAAGTGACTAGTGACATAGAAATAATAGTTAGCATGTTAGCCGTTAGCCTAGATACAGCCGGGGCGCATTAGTAGTGTCAGACCTGTTAAAACGTAAGTGAACGGCAACCTTCAAGTGCAAAGTTAGTCCACTAAACAAG